>NC_141534.1:120390000-120691764 GCF_021556685.1 Rattus norvegicus
GCCTTTCGACGTTGCAACCTCCACTCTAAAACAAAAGACACACAAACAAGCAATAGATAAACAAAACAAACAAAGCATAGAAAACATCTCATCATGGAGGCTGCAGTGTATCTGCCCACACTTCTTCACTTGCAAATGTTTATTGCAATAAGTTATTGGTCTGATTTGAGGTCTCTGTCTTCTGTTACATCATCAATGTTGGTTCATCACAGGGACTCCTTCCAGTTATCCTGTTGTTGTTCTGTGTTCTGAAGATTCTGTAACTTTGGATGCATAGGACTGGCCCCTTCACATGCTCTAGTAGTTCATAGTTGGAGTAGATATTGAAATAGACCAACATAAAGCCCTGGAGTTGTGCGCGAGTGGTAAATGAGTAGCTCAACCTGCATCACAAGAGTGATCTGTCCAGCACAGATCTAACTAGGCCACTCAATGCTACCAGAAGCAGAAAGCAAGGCTAGCTCTCCTGCTCTCATTGTCCTGGGTTGGCTCACCCATGTCTTTGCCATCAGGGCCATCTCCACCATGTTATCCAGGTGAGGTGAATGGCTTCTTTTCCCGAGTCAGAGGCAAGGCAAGCTCTCCCACTTTCATGTCCTCAAAGCCAGCTCTCTACGCTACTTCAGGTAACAAAGGGAAAAGAGTGGGGAGGGCATTACCCCCTCTCCTGCTCCAATGCCACCTCATAGCGGAGGGATTGTGGGCCAGCTCTCCTTTACTCTCACCTTGGAGCTGGTTCACCCACTACCACTCCAACAAAGCCAGCTCTACTGTGCTGTTCAGATGGGGTAGCAGCAAGCACTTTTAACTACTGAGCCTTTATGCTTGTTTCTTGTTACTTGATTTTATCTTTTCGTTTTAAATATTTACTTATGTATTTAGGCACAGTATTTATTGAGTTATACTTGATGCCCAAAAAGTTGCATGTTTTTGGTATGTACAATTTAATAATGTAAAACATACATTTACATCTGTAACATCATCACTACAATGAAGACATGGCTTGTGTCTACTGCCCTAAAATGTTCCAAAACTGGGAATTGAATCAGGATGTTGTGTGTGTTGGGCAAATTCTTGACTAGTGTTCCAAGTGCTTTCTACATATCTTGTTTAATGTGGGGTCTCACAAAGCTTCTCAGGCTGGTCTTAAATGTGATATCCTCTTACATATTAGATGGAGCAGCATAATGTACAGTACTTTGTTTTTCTTCAGGTGTGCATCTATGTTTGTGTGGCAAGATGAATCAGCATGAATGTGTCCTCTCCCAACTGTGGACAGAGTGATATGTATCTGATCTGCAGAATTTAGTTGAATACTGATAGAGCCTTATTACCATTGAACAAGACAGAGCATGTGAGCAATCTTTCTGTTTGAAGAATTATAAAATTTGTGTTCTATTCTAATTATTTTCAATTAGAAATCACTATTTACTAACACACTTGTGTAAACAACAGGACTTAATTACATATCACCTCTTTCACTCAAGGTCATTTGAAAGAAAAAGGTTGATGTAATTACAATTTTGATATAAACACAAAGGTACTAATTACTAGAACAGGGTATGATGAAATTGAGTAGGTGTAAACAGCAGAATGATGCAAACACAGTTATTACAAAATAGAATGCAAACTTTAAGCCAGAAGATACAACTATTAGCTGTGTTCAAATATTCCCTGAAACATTGCAGCAGAAAAATATTAGACACCAAATCCAGAAACTATGCTTGCATGTGAATAATGGTACTGCATTATATTTGGTTTTTTATATCATGTTACTTTTATTGAAATATATCTGGTAATTAAATTGCATATGATTAATGTTTAAATGTGATAATTTCTTACATTTATACATGGTAAAATAACATCTTTAAACAACAGTTATCATATGTCATATGTCATATCACATGGATGCTACTTCCTTTTTTTACTTTTTGAAGGGACAGATCTGTCCTCTAACATAGGTCAAGCACACAGTATTGTTATTCAGCATCATGCTCTTGTACCTTGGTATTCTAGATCAATGTATTTGTGTTTCTCAGAACATAGACCAAGAATGGAGCCATGTGAGGAGATTTCAGAGTGCTTGTGAGAAAACGCCAAAAAACCAAAACAAGAGTCTTGTGATTTTAGCTTGTTCAAAAATACATAATTGGTTTTGGATTATACTTTCATGTTACTCCCAGGTAACATGGTGAGTTAACTCATCTCTCAGGCAAAAGAGGTGAGTTAACTTCAGATTATTCATTACAACTGGCTATTGTTATTTGCCTCTGTGCTTCTGTGGAAGAACATGTTTTTGCTATGGCTGTGTGATTCACCCACCATGTGCAGATTGCCCTTGTAAATATGCATTTCATTCATGTGACTAGTCTTAACCCTCAGAGTATAAGTTTTCTAAGGCTCTGAATATAGTTGGCTAATGCAAGAGGCCTTAATATACCTCATTTACCACTTCGGTTCTTTGACATCTCACCATTTCTAGAGTGGGGACAAGTGGTGCGTCAACAGAAACCTGAGGTTCTCCAATAAAAGGAGAGTTTATACCTGTGAAATAACAGAAGGAGGTGAGTGAGAATAATGGGACAGAAATCAGGGAAGGCTTTGCCCTAATCAAACTAGTGTAACATTTTATAAAGGAGGAACAGAAGTATTAAAATCACAACTATTAGATTAATTGTAAGTTGTTTGTGATTATCATTCCTTGTTCCCAGAAGAAAGAACTTTAGATGAAGAAGTATGCAACAGAATCCAAAAGATTATTGAAAAAGGTATATAAACAAGATGAAAAGATTCCCATCAATTTTGAATCACTTGGACTGTTATCAAAATACTTAAGGAAGATAAGGAGGATATTAATCATGAGGAAGAAATAGATAACCCCTTGAATAAATATAAACTGAAGATCAAACTTTAAAATTGGTAAGAGGCAAAAAAAGGAAATTTTCCCTATACAGGCATAATCAAAAGTAAAACAGAGCCATCAGTAACTGAGTACTCCTCAGGTCTTAGTGGAGCCTTCTTTAGAAACATGTCCTCCATTGCCTGAAAAGGGCCCTGAAGCATGAGGTGAAGAATTTGATAATCAATCCAATCTGGAATTCCCTCCATTTCCTGATGGTGATTTAGGAGGGCCTATGAAAAGGCAAGCTAGGGCACAGCAGGGGAATGGAATTTGTCTACCAATTTCCCCCTGGCCTTATGATGTGTCCTTGGTAATTTCAGCACAATTTCATCCAATAAAAGTGTTTACCATCCAATCATTGCCTAAACAATCTACTTAAATCTCTAGAAGAAGAGAGATGGCCCTGGACAGTCCTTGAAATATTATTTTGAGAGGCAGGAAATGACCTACTGATATTTAAATCCAAGCTAAAAGAGGTATTGTGTATCATGCAGACCCTGTCTCCTACAGGTATGATAGCACAAAATAAATCCATGGGATGTATTTATTTATATCATAAGGGCTATAAAATACTAGCTGCTTACTCTAGATTTTTCTGACCAATAAAATAATGTAATCAATAGTATTGGAGATAGTTTGGATCCCAGATCTTTGAAGCAGTTTTATACACAATGCATCAAATGACAATTAGATTTATTTTCAACATCTCAGACCAAAACCACTATAGACATCTTGCATTTAAAAAATAAAAGGGAGGAGATGTTGAAAGACTATCCAAAAACAGTATCCTGTGAGAAGATTTCGGAATGCTTGTAAGAAAAGAAGACAAAAGTCTTGTGACCTCAGTCTCTTCATCACAGAATTGCTGTTGGATTATGTTTCAGTGGCCCTCCCCAGGTATAGGAGATAGAAGGGAATATACCTCATATTACTCACTACAACTGAATATTGTTATTTGTTTATATGCCTAAATGAAAAACACATTTTTGCCTGATGTGGCTTGCCAGTCATGGGGCAACTTGCTCTTGTGAATGTATACTTTACTCAGGTGACCCCTCGTAATTCTCAAAGTATAAGTTGTCTGATGCTCTGAATAAAGTTGACTATTTCATGAGATTTTAGTCTGCCTCATTTGTCTTCTTCATTCTCCCAGGTCCCACTGTCTCTAGAGCAGTGATAATGTTGTGTAACTGAAATTATGTATCCCTTGGTCAACATTTCTCCACACTTTCCTACCAAAGAAGGGAAAATATTTGTTTTATGTAATACATTAAAATACGTTTCAGCTTGCAGCCAAAGGTAATTGGCATAGAAGCTTCTTCTCAGAGGATATACGGTCTGATCTAAAAAAAATGGAAATCAAAGAATTACAATGTGCAACATGGGCTTCAGCAACATTGGTTCTAAAGATGTTATGCCCAGCACCATGGGACCATAGGGTTTTGCTTAAATGAAACTTTATTCTTGTAACCACATTAGGGTCTTATGTAAATTTTTCTTTGATATAAATTCAAATATGACTACTCATTTGACAGCTTCCTTCATCTTTTTCCTTTATCAACTATGCATAACCCACAAATTTCCTCTAAGCAAATCTATCACTCTTCTGAACTCCACAAATGCTCAGCACACGCCTCTGTGTAACTACCATTCTGCAGTAGTTGCTACTTCCCATATTGGAATTTGACCTCTTGGAAGTCACAAAGCTGTTACTTTGTTTGATGGTTGGCCCAGGAAGTGGCTCTATTAGAAAGTATAGCCTTGTTGGAGTAAGTGTGACCTTGAAGTAGATCTGTCGTTGTAGGCATGGGCTTTAAGACCCATGCACTAGCTGTCTGGAAGTCAATCTTCTCCTAGCTATCTTTAGAAATCTTAGCTTCTCCAGGCCCATGTCTGCCTGGAAAGTGCCATGCTTCCACCTTGATGATAATGTACTGAACCCCTGAACCTGTAAGCCAACCTCAGTTAATTGTTGTCCTTTATAAGCACCGTCTTGGTCATAGTAACTCTTCACACCAATACAACCCTAACTAATACATTCAGTGTCTTTGAAGATACCCTTGCACTTAGAGTGTATTCTGAGACACATTTAAGACTATGTTGAACAACAGATCTATCTTTCCTATACTACTACGACCCTTTTTATCTGGTCACAGGTTTAGCCATCTTCCTATCTTTCTATTAACACAGAATAACTTTGTGCTAAGGAGAAACAACAAATAAAGTTTTTGTGGAAGAGCCTCTGAACCAATTTCTCATTTGGTAAAAATCCAAGAATACTCTTTGATCTGAAATATTGGGCAGTTGCTCACTACCCAGCACCATAACTCTTCCAGCTTCCTGCTTCAGCATGAGAGTGGCTGTTCACTAAGTTTTGAGATAAATGGAATATATGAGCCCAGCAGAAAGTGTGTCCCAGATTAAAAATGTGTACCACTACACCTGGATCTGAGACTCACTTTGTCCCAGACGACCTTGAACTCAAAGATTTCCTTGCCTTAGACTCCTGGGATTCATAGCCACTATGCCTCAAGATCTCCTCACCAAGATCCAGGTCAGAATTTGTATTTCCCAGCCTCAAAATTGGGATTAAAGATGAGCCTTCCAATTCCGAATTGTAGTTCATTCTAGATTTAGACAAGGTGACAACCAGAAATAACCACTATAAGCCCCAAGGCTATACTTCGTGTTCTGTTCTTAAACACAACAGCAACTAGAGCTGCTTATTAGAAATTATAGGAAATTAAATGAAGCCAATATCCAATATTGACCAGGATCAGATCCACTGAATCAAACTGCTTCAGAACACATAATAAGTTAGATCCAGTACCTTACATTTCACATAGCATATTCTTTCGATAATTTTCATATGTCAAAATTTAGTTGTTTTTTCCCCAAGGAGACATTATAGGTCTCTTAGAATAGTTCATCTTTTTATATAACAGGAATAAACAACATTAGAAATGAATAAATCTGATCATGGCTTAGTGTGAAAAGGAAAAAATATTTTTTCCTTCTTAGTAGTAAGGAAATTCTAATTCTATCACACAAGCAATTGTCTCCTAGGAGACTCTGTGGACATTGTCACCATGGAGACCAAATCAGTGGTCCTTTCTGCTTCAAACAATCAGCTTGGATCTTTTGTGAAAGCTTGTTTGGGCACCAAATGTTAGGAACATGTGGACATGCTCTACACATTGTACGAGACTTTCCAAATATCCTTTTGGCATCTTAGGCAAACTTAATACATTGTGCCTTTTAAATTCCTCTTGTACTAAAAATATATGAGAACAGCCAGAAACAAGAGGAGTGAGCAGGCCATCAATCTCTGCAAGAGACACATCCACCCAGGCTTGGGAAGATGCCTACAGGAAGCAGCCAGCAGCCCTCTGTCCATGTGCTTCCTTTTCTCTGAAGAGCTTCAAAGATCAAAGAGGACCCTGGCAATGCAAACATATTAGTGCTGTGTGGCAGAAAGTATGAGACCTTTGATTTTTCTTAGATTCTCTGAAATTCACTTTTTACATAAAACACAATTGCCGTCAGAACAATTCAAATCACACTGATTAACTTAATTGTTTAGTGATGTTTTTCCCCTTTGCAAAGCCAAACAGCCTGCCATCATGGTAGCCCATGAACCAAGGTTGACTGAGAATGGGACCAAACCCTAGGCTTGCCCTCTTCTGGCCAAATTCTTTTAAGGATCCTGAATTGTTTTAGGAATCCAGGTAGGGTGAAGAGAATGGAAAGCTCAAGAAATTATGAAGATTAATTTCTTCTGGTATGACTAGTGCAGCCCTCCAGTGTCATTCTTGGTTGGCATGCCACATGCAGGAGCTAACAAGAAAATGAATACAAAGAGAGGAAGGCTGAGGAAGAACGTCAGAGTTTTGGTCATTCAGTAAGGCACACAGAGAAGATTCTGTTAGATCAACAGTAGACACTTGAGTTTCATGCATGAGATCAGGAAGCACCTTTTTCTGCTAACTTACTTAATTCATGTGAGCTCATGATCAATATGTGATTGTTGGTGCTGGCTCTTTGTGGAGTTTCTGATATGGATAATTTAATGTTTTCCATCTTCTCTTGGACACATAATGGCACTTTTTCACATGAGAAAGACGATGTTCTGTGAGAAGTAACATTGCCACCTCTGTGGTACTTTCCAGGTTGGCATGAATTTGTCTTCACCATCTAAAATTACCTATTATTGCTCCAGACTTGACTTCCTGTGGGATAGCTATGCATGACACACAGCTGTACCTGTACCCACATATGAAATCAGCACATATCAAACACACATTTATCAACTCACACACAAGTATTATTAATCAATTAAAAATGCATCTAAAATCAAATGCCCAGGAAACAATCTCAGAGTACTAAGACATATTTAGAGAATATAAGGAACATGGGTGAAGTTCTACCCAATGTGTTGTTTGCCTTTTGGAAGCTCACAACACATCCTCCAAGAGCCTTCAGTACTGGTCCATTTCTTATGTCTTACTATATGGTTTTTCTCATAGAAGGGTTGACCATGAGCCAACAAGAAAATGATGTTTATGCTCCAGGACAACCACTAGAAAAAATCATTACATATTCTTCCAGAGTAAGGGAGGATTTTGAGGGGTACAGTTGTAGAACAAAGAAGAGTACATTAGAGAAAAGGTCAGATAATAGGAAGAAATGTGGTGACTGGAAGAATGCTTGCATAAAGTAAGGATAAACAGGTATGTCATTCTGATGTTTTTTCCCCCTGAAGTTAGAAAGATGAGGCAAGAATTGTGGTACAAAGAGTCCAAAGAACAAGCTTGGCAGTGTGAGTGTTTGGTGAGGTTCTAGCAGGAGAAACAGTGCTTTGAAATCTAACCCTGCCATATCTGCAGGAAATGTGGTACAGCATTTTCTGTACCAAAAATGTTCCATATGACCATCTCTCACCTACAATTATTTAGCATTTGCTAAAATAACATAGGTAAATCATGCATCTCAGCCTAAGGAATGATTCTTCAAAGCATCATCAGGGAAAAAATGGTTACAATGAAAATAACACTCAATCTTTCAATCAAAAGCAAAACACTTAGAGAAATCTCTTCCAGAAGTAAGAGTACCAAACAGTAGTGGCCTAATTGAAACTTGTTTCTCAGAGAGTTGAGTGAAAGGGTCACATCCTTTACAGAAAGAATCACTCGGAGTTGCTACTTTAATTGTTTCATCTCTTTTGCTCTCCTTTATAAGCACAAGTAGTGCCCTGTCCCTGGTGCATATCTTATGCCATCGTTGCCATGGTAACAAATGTGTTTTAATGACAGAGAGGCACAGGAAGATTAAAATGAAGTAATAAAAGTAAGGGGGATAAAATAGCATTGGGCTGATTGAATTTTATGCGAAGTGCTATTGATTTTATTAACAAAGGTTAATGCCATATCAAGTTTATGTTTTATGTCCTGGTGAGATGCACAAACTGCATATCAGGCATTCCCATAAGATGTTACTTAAGTTTTTTTTTCCCCTTGAGGCTCCAACTTCCCAAAGTAATAACTGTTTTTATTTAATTTTTTTGAATGAAGAACCTACAAATGTGGAATATTTCCTGCCTTCAAATTTTCTAGAAATAGGCATAAAATAAAACCAAACCTATATCTATCATCAATGCATGTCAATTAAGTATGTCTATCTCAAAGTGGTAGAGTTTGGGCGCCATTTTAAATGAAGCACAAAAGTGGAAAAATAAATTTCAGTATACTCACTAGCAAGAAAGTGTAAAAGGAGCCCAAAATATGTTCTTAGAGGGGAACATAAAAAGAATAAAACAGGAGGAGAGGAGGATGTGAGAGAAGACACTGATGGGGAGGGAAAATCTCTCAACAGTGCTGAGTAGACAAGACTACTCACAAGTCACCCACTGAGGACCTGCTGTGGGTCAGCAGGAAATATGATTCCTCCACTAAGTACAAAGGGGTTGAAGGCAGTCTGCAGGTGCCTTTGCACATGGCAGACACAATGCATGAGAGGGTAGCGTACTATCTACTTTTTTCATTTGCACTGATGCACTATAAATTTTTAATCAAAATGTAACTTTTCATGTGTTTATACATGATGTAATTGTCAAATCAGTGGAACAGAAAAAAAATCCATCACCAGAAACATGTTTCACTCTTTTCTTGTAGTCAGCACACTTCCAATTCTTTCTTCTGGCTATTTAGAAATACACTGGTGGTAGAAATACATCATTGCTATCTATAGTTACCCAATTGTGTAATAGAGCACCAGCACATTTCTCCTGTCTAATTATAATTTCGTATCCATTCACCAGTTTGCCTCATCTGACTTCCCCTTACCCTTGTTTAACTTCCACGAAGTCAAATTTTATCATATATGGGGGAGATCAAAGTGTTTGTCTTTCTATGTTTGACTTATTTTACTCTACTTAATGTCCTCCAGTGTTATCCATATTGGGACAGATGATACAACTTGAGCTTTCATGGCAGAGTAGTTCGGCTTTTGAGGTCATATTCTCTTATGAATTCCTATGTGTACTGAGATGTAGGTTGACAAAGAGCATGTAAGGGTGGGGTCTAGCCCCCTCCCACTCAGACATATATAGTAGATGTTCAGGTTGATCTCTATGCAGGTCTCCCAAATACTGAAACATGATCTATCCCTGATTTTGTTGCCTGCCTCTGGATCCTGTTCCCCTAACTGGGATGCCCTGTTTGGCCTCAGTGGGAAAGGGTATGCCTAGTCCTACAGTGACCTGCTGTGCCAGAATAGGTTAGTACACAGAGGGAATTTCCCCCTTCTCAGAGAAGAAGGGGAAGGCAGTTGGGAAGAAGCTATGTGAAGGGTTACTGGGAGGAGAGAGGGGCTTCAATTTATTCAAAAGTTAAATAAATAGATAGATAGATAGATAGATAGATAGATAGATAGATAGATAGATAGATAGATAAGTGAATAAATGAGGCAAATGAAATTTAGGTTGAGAAATATATCTTGGCTATAGTACATAGTGAGGTATCCCCTCATCCAGATTGGAGGCTAGCTTCGGAGATGAAAAGTTATGACTGATGGTCAAGAAACAGAGAGAAGAGAATGCTCACACTTTGTTGACGGATATATAAACTATTATAGACATTGTAAAATAGTACAGAAATCCCTCAAAAGAGTAAAAGTAGACCTGCTATTTAACCTGGTAAGCCCACTCTATCTCCTGGGACATGTGTCCTCTGTAGTAAGAATGTGAAAAGAGATACCCCCATTCCCATTCTCAATATATCACTATCCCATAGCCAAGGTATGAAATCAATCTGGAAAGCAAACATTGTTTTAAGTTCTGAACAATGGCTGCTGCAAAGACAGCTTGGTGTGTTTCTACTTCATAGCTAAAAATGTTGATGACAAAAATCTCAAAATCTCAGTTTTGAAACTAGGGAAGAAAATCTTGCCTGAGTTTCTAACCTTGCCATCACTATATTTCTAACTATATAATGCTAATGACTCTTATTTAGATTTAAAATATACGAGCAAACACTGCCTAGTCCTTTATTTGAACTGAAGAGAACCAATGAATGATACATCATAGGTCCTGGGTCTTTCCTCCCTTCCCTCCTTCCCTCCTTCCCTCCCTCCCTCCCTCCTTCCTTCCTTCCTTCTTTCCTTTATTTTATTGATTCTTTGGGAATTTCACATCATGCACCAAAATCACATTTATCTCCCTGTTCTTTAATATTTGCACTCTGCCCTTTGAACCTTCTCCACCCTCCCAAAAAAAGAAAGTATAAAAAGAAAAATATAGAAAGAAAACAAAGTAAGGAAATATCTCACTGTGGAATCTGTAGTATGTCATAGTATGTCACATAGTATACACTTTTGTCCATACATCTTATCTTGCAAATGTTAATTTCGAGTTGTTTCTAGGTCTCTGGTTCTGAAGCTATACTATTAGTACTGCACCCTCACTGAGACTCTTCTTGGATATCCTGTTATTGCCTTTGTCATGTAGCCTTGGATTTGTAGGACCCACCTCTTCACATGCTCCAGAAGTTCATAAATGGGGTAGATGTTGGAGTGGGCCAAATAAAGGCCTAGATCAAGACCTGGGTTGTAGCTGAGTTGGTCAGCCCACCAGTTCCCTATACCCATACCACTAGAATTAGCTTTTCAGCATGGGCCTGGCTAGCTTGCACAATGGCACAGCCCACAAGAGGCAGGAACCGTTGTTACTCTCATGCCCTCCAGGCTAGCCCACCAGTGCCCGTGCCACCAGCTCCAGCTCTACTGTGCACCCCAGATGAGGTTCAGGTCCAGATCTCCCAAATACTACAGCCAGTGGGATGTGAATGGAGGGTGGGGGAAGGTATCTCTGTCTTACCCATGCCACCAAATTGCAGACTAGGGCTGAGGCTACCTATCCCTCTCTCAAGTCCTCAGGGGCAGCTCATCTACAGGCCTGCTACTAAGGTCAGATCTACTGGGTTACCCAGACTTGACACATGGCCTGGTCTCCCATGTGCCACAGGTAGTGAGGGGTGGGGCCTGCTCTACACAGCCCTTGAACATCATGATACTCTCAGGCAGCATGGACTTTTAGGTAATATGAAGCAATGACATAGACACAGACCCCTGCTGCTGCATAGCCACAGACCCAGATGCTCATAGGTCAGGCTTTACCTTGGCCTCAGGTGTCAGAATAGGCTATTCACATCAAGTATTCCTCTCCACCCTCAGAACTCTAGTTCCACCTCTCTTCATAGTGCTCAAACCTTTCTGCTTCTCTTTCTCCTTCATCTTTCCACCATATACTTGCAGAGGGTAATAGATACTGCTGTGTGTGGTCCACAGGCCAGTAGGCAGGGCTCTGGGTGTCTTCCACTTGCCTGCATACACCATGTGGTGGTGAACAGATTTCAGGTCCTGGATTTCAAGTGTAAAAATCAAAGCCTTGAGATCTGCCTAGCTTCAAGGCACAGAGTCCAGTGCTCTCAAGCTCAATTCTGGAATACATGGTATAGGAGAATATGCCAAGGACTCGAAAAGCCAATTTCATTGACAATTAAAATGTTACTAAAGACGTTTAAGCCAAATGCTCTCATCTGTAAGTGGAAAAAATAGCATTTGCCCAGTAATGTGAATAGTGATTAAAATGAAGTAGACTGCTCATTAGATGCATTTGGTCTATTAGTGTAGCAAATGTTCCTCTCCTTCTGATGCAGGATCAACTTTTGACCATGTTTCGACAACTATGCTTAAGCACTGAATGTGCTCCAAGTCAAATATTATACACAGCCCTTTTTATAGTCAGAGCTTATGCTCACACGACACTGCCAGAAATCACTCATCCATATGACAAGGTGACTGTTGATGGAAGGATTTGTATCTCAGCCCACTACTCTGTTGCACTGACATAAATGCCAGGCTTTTATTTGTATGGCGATCTCATTTTTATAGGCACTCAGTTGTTTTTATTACTATGGCTTTGTAGTGCAACTTAAAATCCAGTATGGTGATACCGCTAGCATTATTCTTTTCACTCAGCATTGTATTGGCTTTACATTTTTGTGGAAGAGTTCATTGAATATGTAGATTGCTCATGTTAATACATAAATTAAGATCAAGATATTAATTACAACAAATTATAAGCATGGGACATCTTTCCATCTTCGAATGTCTTCTTTAATTTCTTATTTCAATATTTTGAAGTTTTCATCATCTTTCAGGTTCTTGTTTAGGTTTTGCAGTTGTTAAAACACATGAATACTTGGTCCTTAGTTGGTAAAATTGAATATCGTATATTCCAAAATTAAGTCTGGTAACACATGAACAGCCAGAGAGTGTGTTAAAGAACCACTGGCTTGAACCTAGATAGATCTTAAGGCTTTGATTGTCTCAACTGAAAACCAGGACCACCGCCTGGGCAGCACAGTACAGCTGGTTCTAATGATGTGGGCCAGGGTAAGCCCACCCTGAGTGTATGAAAGCAAGTCAGCTGGCTCTGCCTTGTTCTGGCTGCAGCATTGGATGAGCTAGCCAGAGGAATGCTAAAGAACTTGCCCTGGAGGTGTGTGCGAGAACTGGCAAGCTGACCAACTCAGCTACCATCAGGCCCAGATCCAGAACTTTTTGCTGGAGCTTATGAAGGGGCTGGTCTCACTGATCCAAAGCTGCAGGATCTCCATGACACAGGAAAATAACAGGGTATCTGAGAGGAGTCCCAGTGAGAATCCAGTATTGATCTAGACTGATCCACAAGAAGAGTCCTCAAACCAGACAATAACTTATTGCAATGAACATTTGCAAGCAAAGAAGTGTAGACAAAATGGTATGATGTGAGACACATTGTGACATGCTATAACTTCCAAAATGAGGTGTTTTTTTTCAATTGGGATTGAAGTTTGAGGGCAGAGGGAAGGGACAGGGAGGATGAGGGGAATTTGGGGGCATGATGTGAAATTCACAAAAATGCAATAAAAAATCAGGACCTATGATGTATCCTTCAGTTTGTCTCTTCATTCTAAATAAAGGACAGCATTTGGCAGTGTTTGTAAAGTCTTTGTATCATTGCTGGTGTATTTTCCATGCTAAATAAAATAAGGATTAGGAGGTGTGGTGTTGTTGGAGCAAGTGTGTCACTGGGAGTGGAGGATTCGAAGACATAATTTCATTCTCTCTTTCTCTTTCTCTTTCTCTCTCTCTCTCTCTCTCTCTCTCTCTGTGTGTGTGTGTGTGTGTGTGTCTTTTGTCTCTGTCTCTCTCTGTCTCTCCATCTCTGTCTCTCTCTGTCTCTCTCTGTCTCTCTGTCTCTCTCTCTGTCTCTCTCTCTCTCCCTCTCTCCCTCTCTCTCTCTGCTGTTTACTTATAGATCAAAATGTAAGTTCTCAGCTATTTGTGCCACCACATTTTGTGCCACCATCACAGACTCCAATGGTCTAAAACCATAAACCCCAAATAAACTCTTATATAACTTTCCTTGGTCATGATGTCATTTCTATCACAGCAATAAAAAGTAACTGATACAGGTTCATTTTAAAATTATCCATCATAATCAAATTAGTTTCATCCCAGAAATGCAGGTGTCTAAGGGTTTCTATTGCTGTGCTAAAGTACCATCCCCAGAAACAACTCGTAGAGGAAAAGTTTATTATCTTTTCCAACTCTCAGGTTACACTCCATTACTCGAGAAGTCGGAGTAAGAACTCAAGGCAGAAGCTGAGGTAGAGGCCATGGAATAACATTGCTTTTTAGTTTGCTCACCGTGGCTTGCTTAGCCTAATTTAATACATCATCCAGGACCTGCTCAGGGTTGCTACTCACAGTGGGCTGAACCCTCTAACATCAATCATTAATCAAAAAAATATCCTACAGACTTACCTAAAAGCCAATTTTATGGAGGCATTTTTTTTCAATAGATGGACCCTCTTATAAAATAACACTATGTTGTGTCAAATTGATATAAAACTAAGTAGGACAACAAGATGATTCAGCATATTCAAATCAATAAATACAATACATCACATAAATTGATTCAAAGACAGAAATCAGGTGATAATCTCAATAGAGGTAGATCCAAGATTACTTTAAGATAAAAGTCACATGAGACTAAGAATAAATACATATTAAAACATAACAAAGGCTCGATATAACAAACATAGACAAAATCAAGCCAACTGGAGAAAGACAAGGAATTTCCACTAAAATGAAGAACAAGGTCAGAGTGTGAACTCTCCACTGTTATTCAATATAGAACAGGGAATATTATCAAGAACAATAGGGAGAAACAAGTAAACAAACCATCACTTTTTGCAGTTGAGATTCTTTACATAAGGGACCTTAAAGATTGCACCAGAAACCTCTGAGAGCTGAAAAAAGCACTTTCATCAAAGTGAACTATACAAAAGTACCCTCAAAATGTGTCAAGACCCTTCATATATACCAATAGAAAATATACTGAGAGGAAAGTCAGAAAACCAAGCCTATTCACTATATCCTCATACTTTTAAAAATTTGACTGTCATAAACACACAGCATCACTTCCAACCTTCTTTCTCGGACAGTGATTCTTCCCCTGAGATTTTCAAGTTGCTGGAAACTCAAGGTTTCTAGCCCTCTTCCAAACCGCTTCTCAGTGTAGTTTCTGTCTCCTTCCCTGGGGCAGCTTTTTGCACTGTTCCATAGTGGCTTTCATGTCATCTTCCCAGAAAGGCAAGAGTGGGAAGGTCTAATAAATTATAGATTTCATTAGGGTAAATATCAAATTGAATCACAATGAAGGCTAGTAATCATCCTCTTAAAATATTGTAGGAAGGAAGAAACACCTCTGGTTAGCATCCAAAGGGAAAAGATTTATCAGTAATTCCAAGCATTCCATGCAGCTTTTTTGGAGCCAATATGATTCATGCAGGTTGTGAGAAGGGATGCTTTCTTCTAATAACTATGCAGACATGTCTCTGGACTCACTACTGAAACTGAGCTGACCATTTTAGAGTAAAGTAACACCCAGAGCATAGCATAGTACTATGATTTGTGCTTATGATGGTATACAAACGTTGGGTCATGTACAGGGAACATGAGCTTATTCTATTCATAGTTCTAGAGACTGGGCCCAGAGTCCAAGGCCTATATCTAGTCAAGAGGTAGCACAGGACTTCTTATGTTGACAGTGGCTTATCACTAAGATAGAGCCGCCATGACCTTTTTAAAGCAGCTCTTTTTAATTATCTCTCATTAATTCATTAATCCATTGTGTTGGATAGTTCTACATGAATTTCACACAAGTTAAAGACATCTGAGAGGAGGGAGCCTAAACTAAGAAAATTCTCCCATAAGACTGCTCTGGAAGTAAGCCTGTAGGACATTTTCTCAATTAGTTACATATGGGAATGCACCCAGCTCCTTGTGGGTGGTACCATCCCTGAGCTTGTGCTCCTGAGTTCTATAAAAAAGCAGGCAGAGAAAGCTAAGAGGAGCAAACCAGTAAGCAGCATGCCTGTATGGCATCTGCATTTGTCCCTAGCTCCAGCTTTCTGCCTTTGAATCCCTGGCCTAACTTCCTTTCATGATGAAGTATAAGCTAAATAAATCCTTTCTTCCCCAAGTTTCTTTGGTCATGGTGCTTCATCACTGAAATAGTAACTCTAAGACAAGTTTGTACTAAGATAATGAGTCTTGTGATGACAGACCTGACCTTGCTCCTTCTGAGAGGATTGTGGAAGAAAATACTTTCTTCCCTAACTTATTTCTTGTTTATGGTGTTTCTTCACAGCAACAGAAACTCTAAGACAATAATGTCTTAAACCTTAATACTTCAAAATGGGGATTAAATGTCAATGTGCACTTATATTGAGTCATTCAAACCATTGCAAATACCTAAAAAGAAAGTCATCATGCTATACTGAACTTTTCCAGTAGAAGAAATCTGCACAAGCAGTGGAAACAAGAAGCCCCAGCTGTGTTTATCACGCTTACATTAACTCAAATTAATGAAAAGTTTAAACCTAAATTTGTTGAAGGGAAGAATATCAACCAGCAACTTTTCCTAAAACTTCACTGTGGTCCTGTCAGAGTTAAGAGTTATCATTCTTTCTTTACAGCCTGCATCCCACAACAGGGTATGAAAATATGACTTTCCTTATTTTATAGATTCAGTAAAGCTAGGTAACCTGTCCAAATGAAGAGTCAGTAAGTAGAAGATTCTGGATTCCAACCCACATCTCCTGTTTTGTAGTAGTCTGCCAAACTGTATGGCTAGACCTGTAATTAGCACAGGGAGCACAAGAAGGAAATTCCTTGGCGGAGTTACTCTACTGAGTGGGTGAAAATGATTTGTTATTAACATATCAGTGGTCACTATGTAAACTGGTATTTGTCCCTGTAGGGGCCCTTAAAACTAAGTTCTGCTAGGTCTAACTCCAGATATGACTTTCATGTAAAGAGCAACTAAGGTTACTTCTGCACCTCACCTTCTGAGTCATCCCAGGCCCCACTGTGGAGATGAGAACTAATTAGATTTGACTACTTGTATTTCATCCAACCCGAAGCAAAAGAAGCATCACTCACCACGTTTTTTTCTATGCTATCAATTTGATTAATTTGCAGTTGTTTTCACACTGAGTAGAAAGCTTCCTGGCATGTCTTCAAGCCTCTACTGAGGGGGTGGAAGCTACTCTACACCAGTTCTGGGAGGCCATGGATCGCAGCCTTTGAAAACAGTGTTAATAAAAATGTCCATTTCTTGATACTGCTCAGAAGACAAAGCTTACATGTAGAGTATCTTCATAAATACCTGCAACCATTATTACTGGTAATTCTATACAGGTTACATCCAATAAATGGTTTGAATTTTTGGGTTGCCGTGGATCAAATGTTTGTGTGCTCAGGCTGTTGTGATAGCTCAGCAAATAGCTCACTCTCTTAGTTTGGGTTTACAGCTGTGAACAGACACCATGACCAAGTCAAGTCTTATAAAGTACAACATTTAATTGGGGCTGGCTTACAGGTTCAGAAGTTCAGTCCATTATCACTAAGGTTGCAGTGGGGAAGCACCCAGGCAGGCATGGTACAGGAGTAGCTGAGAGTTCTACATCCTCATCTCAAGGCTGCTAGTAGAAGACTGACTTCCAGGTAGCTATGGTGAGGGTCTTAAGCCCATGCGCACAGTTTCACACCTACTCCAACAAGGCCACACCTCCAAATAATGCTACTCCCTGGGTCGAGCATATTCAAACTATGACACTCACTTAACAATCAAGACTATATGGACCTGAGCTTAATTGCCAGTACCCACATAGTGGAAGGAGAGAACTGATGCCCACCAGTTTTCTTTCCTCTTCTCTTCTGACTTTCCCATGCATATAAATGGGTAAATAAATAATAAATTAGAAAATAAATTTTAAAATTTGTGTCCCTCAGAATTCATACATGGAAACCCTAAACCATCCAAGTCATCGATTAGTAAGTTTATATGGATAGATCGTTTAGCTATGAGTCTGAGGTCCTCATAAGAGAAAGAAGACAATGTATCCCTTATTCTGTTCTTCACCATACCTCAGGTGCAATGATAAGACAGCTGTCCACAGCTCTGAGCAGTCACTCATCAACACTTCACCTACTGCCTCCTTAGTTTGAATTTCTTTCCAGCCTCCTAAACTCTGAAACTTGAGCATCTGAGAACATTTTGCAGTCTATGATGTAATGATGCAGAAGTCCAATCTATCCAGACCAGGAACAAAGAAAGATAAAAATGGAGGAGAGGAGGGAGGAGGTGGAGAAAGGGATGATAAGAGACAAAAGTATAAATTATCTGTAAGTCAGTTCTTTCTGGGAAGGTTTTATTTGTGTTCCAAGAGCCCTGTCCTTTAGAACAATTGCTTATTGTTTGGCATCATCATAAAAAAAAATCCTTTCTTTTCAATAGCATCATCAGAATAGTCCCAGGCTTCCCAGGTTGTGCCAAAGGACAGCTCTCCCCAGCAAAATCAGGCTGGCAGCCACAGAAGATATCCAGAAAACAAGCTCATGCTGATCACTGTTGTCTCTGGGAAGGCCAGCCCTGCCTCTGTGAATCATTAGCAGGCTTTATGCTGGCACTGAAGCTGTACAATCTGTATAACAATAACATTAAGAAAAAGAAAAAAATATCCTGGGGATGATGCCAGTGATCAGGGTGCTATAATTAAAAACAAATCTAACACTGCAGCCAAAGTAGGTCAGTCATCTTGGTAGTCTTTGATGAGGAAGGAAAACAAAAATCAAAAATGTAAACAAGTGCCTATGAACACGTGAGCAAGAAACTATTGGTAATCTGCATATTCATGATTCAGTAACCTGTTGACTACTACTGGGGAGCCTCACCAATGCACCACAGCTCAGATCATATTCCCTAAATGTAAAATTTTGTAAGATGGGGCACATTCTGTTCTAGTTCTTATTCAATACAGTCTGATTAAAAAACAAACACATGAATCAAGCAAGACAAGTTCACCTTTTCTCTTGTGTGAAGTCAAAATCTATTGTCAAAGAGAGGGGAGAATGGATCCTGTCTGTCTCTATCTAATCTGTAAAGGTCTTAGCTCCTTGGAAACCTGATTTACATGTGTCTTACTCCTTTTCCATTAGTAGGTACAAGACTGGTGTTCACTGAGATCCATAACATACACACCACACACACACACACACACACACACACACACACACACACACACACACACTTATACCAAGTCATTGTGGAAACTGGAAAAAATAAAGCTGTAGGTGATGCTGTTTGGAGAGGTTATAGGACTTTTAGGAGGAGAATGTGTGATAGATAAAGCTGTCATTGAGGTAGCTTTGGGGGTTTGTGTGATCAGACTTCTAGTTTGCCCTCTCTGCTTTCTTCAGGCCCATGGAAATGAGATGATACTTTATTATAGCAACAGAAAAGTAACTATTCAGAGCTTCTTTCCATGATTTCTCCTTAAGCCTTTAGGTAGATAATAATGCTCAATGGTTAGCTATGGAACTGACCAAACAGACAACTAGGATTATAATCCCAGACTGCAACATTTCTGCCTAATGAAACTTGGATAAGTTTCTTTAATGTATAGAATAATAATTAGATGTGAATGTGTATATTATATTTATGAAGTTTCTGATGTTTTCTAGACATCCAATAATAATAATATTACATTTCTCTACTCCCAGGAGTTTTCCACTTGAACCAAGTCATTTGAGTACTCCTCAGTAAGGAACAGGAAAAACCTACTCTAAGACAAGAAGTAAACAATAGACTGGCTTTTTTTTCTGAGACAATAATTAAGAAATACTCAGGTGAAGAAAGCAAGAATGAAACTGTGGACATGAAAGGGAATACAGGAATCTCAGCTGCACCTTCAGGTCTCCAGACTCAGTCCATCGTATCACAGTTTTTCCTTTAGCTCTTTCAGTTAAACCTTTATGGAAATGGTTTCGTTGGCATGGGAATTCTTCCCATAGTATTTTGCTATAACTTGCTGAGTGACAAATGTTCCTGTCTGTGTCTGGGATTATAACCCTAGCTGGTAAGGTCATTTTACTTGAATTTTCATCCTTTTTTCGTCATTTATTAGAACCTCTGCTTCTCTCTGTCTGCCTAAGGGTGGGGAGATGGGGCATGGGGTGGAGAACAGAGGTGGCTCAAGTTTTCTAAACTCAATTGGTAAAGAGGGGAGAAAGCAAACAGCCAAATGCATTTTAAAATATCCCCGAAGCAATAATTTTATAAAGATAATTGATGAGGGGTTGTTCATGCTCACTAAACCTTCATCCTGAAGGTTCCACTTGCTGCTGCATATGATGAGATGTGCTAGATCTGGAGGCCAGGAGAGGGACCAAATGTCCTGGCCAGGCCAAGGGGGCTGTGGGCTGGTGGATTATAGTGGAACCAGATAGATAGAAGAGGAAGACCCAGCATCTGGTACTTGCATGATTAAGAAAGATTCTTTGTGGGCATTTTTCCTTTAAAAGATGTGTTTTAATTTTATCAGTATGAATATATATAATCTAGGGGTGGAGGATGCATATGAATGCATGTGCCTATAGAGGCCAGAAGAGGGTGTCAAATCTCCTGGAGCCTCCAGGCACTAGGAACCAAAATCAAGTCCAGGCTCTATTACCACTAAGCCACCAACCATCCACCTTAGCTTTTCTCTTCAACTGAAAAAAAGGGTGACTGTGAGATAGACTTCACTTTTGGGAGTGGTACCCCTAAGCATACCACTTTATGAAGGGTGTTCATATTACGGAAATACTCCTCCAAGGGGTCTGTAAGGAAGAAGAAACAGAGCAGGAAATGTAAAGTATTATACTGCCTGCCATTAGAGTGCTAGAGATAATCCATTTATAAAAAGAAAAGAGTTGTTTTGGCTTACTGGTTTGCAGGTTACAGTCCAAAAAAAAAAAGTGGATCATTGTTTCCAGTGCACAGGAGCACAGCACACGCTGGAACATGAACTCAAGCAATACATGACTTTTGTGACTATAAAGAAAAGAGTAAAGGAAGAAACCAGTGTTCCCCTGTATACAGATTCTCAATGATATGAAGATCTAACTACAGGCCTTACTTATGATCTACCACCTCCCATCAGCACCACCTTAGGGGACACACATTAACACACCAGTTTGGAGGATATTCAATGCCACTATAGTAGCAAAGGAACAGAGCAAATTTATACAAAGCCCAGAACGTGTCTTCTTGTGAGGCAATATCAATGACTACAACCTGCTCCAGTGAACTTCTGGCCACATAGTAAGATCAGAGTAGAACAAGGACTGTGATCAGGTGTGGGGAAAGGGAGTCATAAGAGAGCTGGAAGTGCGAATGGAAATTGGTGGGGGGTATTTCTGGAACTAGCTAAAGCATGGGACAGGGGAGGCTCTGGGGAGTCTATGGGGGAACCTAACTGAGAATTCTACAATAGGGGATACAGAAACTAAAGTGGCCACCTCTGGTAGCTAGGCAAGATTTCCACAGGAGGGAGTGAAACATCAATCTGCCCACAAAACGTTCAACCCAAAATTTGTCTTGCCAACAAGATGTACAGCGATAAAGATGGAGCAGAGACTGAGGAAATAGCCATCCAATATCTGCCCCAACTTGAGACCCATGCATGTGAGAGAGCCAAGGCCTGACACTATGAATGATACTCTGCTATGTTTGCAGACAAGAATCTAACATAACTGTCTTATGGGCATGTCATACAGCAGCAGATGGAGGCAAATGCAAAGACTCACAGCCCAACGTCAGGCAGACCCTGGGGAGTCTTGTGAAGAGTGAGGGATAAAACTGAGTAAGCCAAGGGGTCAAAAACACCACAGCTGACATAGGCCCATGTGGGCTCACAAAGACTGAGTCACCAATGAGGGAGCATGTAAGGCTGGACTTAGGCCCTCTACACGTTTGTAGCAAATGTGCTGCTTGGTCAAGATGTAGGACCCCTGACAAGTAGAGTGCGAAGAGTCTTGGTCTCTGTTCAGTGCCAATGGATACCATTCCCTCTACCTGAACTGCATAATTAAGCCTCACTAGGATCTAGTCCTGCTGAGACTAGTTGTCCCAGGGTGGGGTGGTACCCAAGAGAGGCTCTCTCTTCTTCTCAAAGAAGCAGCAGGAAGTAAGGGGAGAGGTTTGTAAGAGTAGTACTGAGAAGAGGAGTGATGGGGCTGGATCAGGATGCAAAGTGAATGAAAATAAATAATTAAATTTAAAAATTAAGAGATCAGACCTTAGATACTTTCAAGGCCAGACCTTGGAGCCCTGACTCCTAACAAAGACAAACAGCTTTGTTCCCACACGTTCCCATGTATAATGCATGTCTCTCCATAGGACTAGAACTGTGGCATCCCCGTGGGGGAGGGCCCAGGAGCGGCAGGACTTCTGCGCCTGAGACACCGCCGGAACCTGAAAGAAACAGACCGGATAAACAGTTCTCTGCACCCAAATCCCGTGGGAGGGAGAGCTAAACCTTCAGAGAGGCAGACAAGCCTGGGAAACCAGAAGAGACTGCTCCCTGCACACACATCTCGGACGCCAGAGGAAAAAACCAAAGACCATCTGGAACCCTGGTGCACTGAAGCTCCCGGAAGGGGCGGCACAGGTCTTCCTGGTTGCTGCCGCTGCAGAGAGCCCCTGGGCAGCACCCCACGAGCGAACCTGAGCCTCGGGACCACAGGTAAGACCAAATTTTCTGCTGCAAGAAAGCTGCCTGGTGAGCTTGGGACACACGGAAGCAGAATTTCTCTAGGAGGCACGGTCTGTGTTTACCGGAAGTCCCACACCCGCGGATCCCGGCCCGCAGCAGCTCTCTGCTCCCAGACCCAGTGAGAGAGAGACCCAACCGCCTGGTCAGGTGGGCACTCCTGAGGCTGCAGAGCGGAAGAGACCACCAACACTGCTCACCCCTGCCCACATCCCTGGCCCAAGAGGAAACTGTATAAGGCCTCTGGGCTCCCGTGGGGGAGGGCCCAGGAGCGGCAGGACTTCTGCGCCTGAGACACCGCCGGAACCTGAAAGAAACAGACCGGATAAACAGTTCTCTGCACCCAAATCCCGTGGGAGGGAGAGCTAAACCTTCAGAGAGGCAGACAAGCCTAGGAAACCAGAAGAGACTGCTCCCTGCACACACATCTCGGACGCCAGAGGAAAAAGCCAAAGACCATCTGGAACCCTGGTGCACTGAAGCTCCCGGAAGGGGCGGCACAGGTCTTCCTGGTTGCTGCCGCTGCAGAGAGCCCCTGGGCAGCACCCCACGAGCGAACCTGAGCCTCGGGACCACAGGTAAGACCAAATTTTCTGCTGCAAGAAAGCTGCCTGGTGAACTCAAGACACAGGCCCACAGGAACAGCTGAAGACCTGTAGAGAGGAAAAACTACACGCCGGAAAGCAGAACACACTGTCCCCATAACTGACTGAAAGAGAGGAAAACAGGTCTACAGCACTCCTGAGACACAGGCTTATAGGTCAGTCTAACCACTGTCAGAAATAGCAGAACAAAGTAACACTAGAGATAATCTGATGGCGAGAGGCAAGCGCAGGAAACCAAGCAACAGAAACCAAGACTGCATGCCATCATCGGAGCCCAATTCTCCCGCCAAAACAAACATGGAATATCCAAACACACCAGAAAAGCAAGATCTAGTTTCAAAATCATATTTGATCATGATGCTGGAGGACTTCAAGAAAGACATGAACACACTTAGGGAAACACAGGAAATCATTAATAAACAAGTAGAGGCCTACAGAGAGGAATGGCAAAAATCCCTGAAAGAATTCCAGGAAAACACAATCAAACAGATGAAGGAATTAAAAATGGAAATAGAAGCAATCAAGAAAGAACACATGGAAACAACCCTGGATATAGAAAACCAAAAGAAGAGACAAGGAGCTGTAGATACAAGCTTCACCAACAGAATACAAGAGATGGAAGAGAGAATCTCAGGAGCAGAAGATTCCATAGAAATCATTGACTCAACTGTCAAAGATAATGTAAAGCGGAAAAAGCTACTGGTCCAAAACATACAGGAAATCCAGGACTCAATGAGAAGATCAAACCTAAGGATAATAGGTATAGAAGAGAGTGAAGACTCCCAGCTCAAAGGACCAGTAAATATCTTCAACAAAATCATAGAAGAAAACTTCCCTAACCTAAAAAAAGAGATACCCATAGGCATACAAGAAGCCTACAGAACTCCAAATAGATTGGACCAGAAAAGAAACACCTCCCGTCACATAATTGTCAAAACACCAAACGCACAAAATAAAGAAAGAATATTAAAAGCAGTAAGGGAAAAAGGTCAAGTAACATATAAAGGGAGACCTATCAGAATCACACCAGACTTCTCGCCAGAAACTATGAAGGCCAGAAGATCCTGGACTGATGTCATACAGACCCTAAGAGAACACAAATGCCAGCCCAGGTTACTGTATCCAGCAAAACTCTCAATTAACATTGATGGAGAAACCAAGATATTCCATGACAAAACCAAATTTACACAATATCTTTCTACAAATCCAGCACTACAAAGGATAATAAATGGTAAAGCCCAACATAAGGAGGCAAGCTATACCCTAGAAGAAGCAAGAAACTAATCGTCTTGGCAACAAAACAAAGAGAATGAAAGCACACAAACATAACCTCACATCCAAATATGAATATAAAGGGAAACAATAATCACTATTCCTTAATATCTCTCAATATCAATGGCCTCAACTCCCCAATAAAAAGACATAGATTAACAAACTGGATACGCAACGAGGACCCTGCATTCTGCTGCCTACAGGAAACACACCTCAGAGACAAAGACAGACACTACCTCAGAGTGAAAGGCTGGAAAACAAGTTTCCAAGCAAATGGTCAGAAGAAGCAAGCTGGAGTAGCCATTCTAATATCAAATAAAATCAATTTCCAACTAAAAGTCATCAAAAAAGATAAGGAAGGACACTTCATATTCATCAAAGGAAAAATCCACCAAGATGAACTCTCAATCCTAAATATCTATGCCCCAAATACAAGGGCACCTACATACGTAAAAGAAACCTTACTAAAGCTCAAAACACACATTGCACCTCACACAATAATAGTGGGAGATTTCAATACCCCACTCTCATCAATGGACAGATCATGGAAACAGAAATTAAACAGTGATGTCGACAGACTAAGAGAAGTCATGAGCCAAATGGACTTAACGGATATTTATAGAACATTCTATCCTAAAGCAAAAGGATATACCTTCTTCTCAGCTCCTCATGGTACTTTCTCCAAAATTGACCATATAATTGGTCAAAAAACGGGCCTCAACAGGTACAGAAAGATAGAAATAATCCCATGCGTGCTATCGGACCACCACGGCCTAAAACTGGTCTTCAATAACAATAAGGGAAGAACGCCCACATATACGTGGAAATTGAACAATGCTCTACTCAATGATAACCTGGTCAAGGAAGAAATAAAGAAAGAAATTAAAAACTTTTTAGAATTTAATGAAAATGAAGATACAACATACTCAAACTTATGGGACACAATGAAAGCTGTGCTAAGAGGAAAACTCATAGCGCTGAGTGCCTGCAGAAAGAAACAGGAAAGAGCATATGTCAGCAGCTTGACAGCACACCTAAAAGCTCTAGAACAAAAAGAAGCAAATACACCCAGGAGGAGTAGAAGGCAGGAAATAATCAAACTCAGAGCTGAAATCAACCAAGTAGAAACAAAAAGGACCATAGAAAGAATCAACAGGACCAAAAGTTGGTTCTTTGAGAAAATCAACAAGATAGATAAACCCTTAGCCAGACTAACGAGAGGACACAGAGAGTGCGTCCAAATTAACAAAATCAGAAATGAAAAGGGAGACATAACTACAGATTCAGAGGAAATTCAAAAAATCATCAGATCTTACTATAAAAACCTATATTCAACAAAATTTGAAAATCTTCAGGAAATGGACAATTTCCTAGACAGATACCAGGTATCAAAGTTAAATCAGGAACAGATAAACCAGTTAAACAACCCCATAACTCCTAAGGAAATAGAAGCAGTCATTAAAGGTCTCCCAACCAAAAAGAGCCCAGGTCCAGATGGGTTTAGTGCAGAATTCTATCAAACCTTCATAGAAGACCTCATACCAATATTATCCAAACTATTCCACAAAATTGAAACAGATGGAGCCCTACCGAATTCCTTCTACGAATCTACAATTACTCTTATACCTAAACCACACAAAGACACAACAAAGAAAGAGAACTTCAGACCAATTTCCCTTATGAATATCGACGCAAAAATACTCAATAAAATTCTGGCAAACCGAATTCAAGAGCACATCAAAACAATCATCCACCATGATCAAGTAGGCTTCATCCCAGGCATGCAGGGATGGTTTAATATACGGAAAACCATCAACGTGATCCATTATATAAACAAACTGAAAGAACAGAACCACATGATCATTTCATTTGATGCTGAGAAAGCATTTGACAAAATTCAACACCCCTTCATGATAAAAGTCCTGGAAAGAATAGGAATTCAAGGCCCATACCTAAACATAGTAAAAGCCATATACAGCAAACCAGTTGCTAACATTAAACTAAATGGAGAGAAACTTGAAGCAATCCCACTAAAATCAGGGACTAGACAAGGCTGCCCACTCTCTCCCTACTTATTCAATATAGTTCTTGAAGTTCTAGCCAGAGCAATCAGACAACAAAAGGAGATCAAAGGGATACAGATCGGAAAAGAAGAGGTCAAAATATCACTATTTGCAGATGATATGATAGTATATTTAAGTGATCCCAAAAGTTCCACCAGAGAACTACTAAAGCTGATAAACAACTTCAGCAAAGTGGCTGGGTATAAAATTAACTCAAATAAATCAGTTGCCTTCCTCTATACAAAAGAGAAACAAGCCGAGAAAGAAATTAGGGAAACGACACCCTTCATAATAGACCCAAATAATATAAAGTACCTCGGTGTGACTTTAACCAAGCAAGTAAAAGATCTGTACAATAAGAACTTCAAGACACTGAAGAAAGAAATTGAAGAAGACCTCAGAAGATGGAAAGATCTCCCATGCTCATGGATTGGCAGGATTAATATAGTAAAAATGGCCATTTTACCAAAAGCAATCTACAGATTCAATGCAATCCCCATCAAAATACCAATCCAATTCTTCAAAGAGTTAGACAGAACAATTTGCAAATTCATCTGGAATAACAAAAAACCCAGGATAGCTAAAGCTATCCTCAACAATAAAAGGACTTCAGGGGGAATCACTATCCCTGAACTCAAGCAGTATTACAGAGCAATAGTGATAAAAACTGCATGGTATTGGTACAGAGACAGACAGATAGACCAATGGAATAGAATTGAAGACCCAGAAATGAACCCACACACCTATGCTCACTTGATTTTTGACAAAGGAGCCAAAACCATCCAATGGAAAAAAGATAGCATTTTCAGCAAATGGTGCTGGTTCAACTGGAGGGCAACATGTAGAAGAATGCAGATCGATCCAGGCTTATCACCCTGTACAAAGCTTAAGTCGAAGTGGATCAAGGACCTCCACATCAAACCAGACACACTCAAACTAATAGAAGAAAAACTAGGGAAGCATCTGGAACACATGGGCACTGGAAAAAATTTCCTGAACAAAACACCAATGGCTTATGCTCTAAGATCAAGAATTGACAAATGGGATCTCATAAAACTGCAAAGCTTCTGTAAGGCAAAGGACACTGTGGTTAGGACAAAACGGCAACCAACAGATTGGGAAAAGATCTTTACCAACCCTACAACAGATAGAGGCCTTATATCCAAAATATACAAAGAACTCAAGAAGTTAGACCGCAGGGAAACAAATAACCCTATTAAAAAATGGGGTTCAGAGCTAAACAAAGAATTCACAGCTGAGGAATGCCGAATGGCTGAGAAACACCTAAAGAAATGTTCAACATCTTTAGTCATAAGGGAAATGCAAATCAAAACAACCCTGAGATTTCACCTCACACCAGTGAGAATGGCTAAGATCAAAAACTCAGGTGACAGCAGATGCTGGCGAGGTTGTGGAGAAAGAGGAACACTCCTCCATTGTTGGTGGGATTGCAGACTGGTAAAACCATTCTGGAAATCAGTCTGGAGGTTCCTCAGAAAATTGGACATTGAACTGCCTGAGGATCCAGCTATACCTCTCTTGGGCATATACC
Source organism: Rattus norvegicus (assembly GCF_021556685.1). Taxonomy (NCBI): domain Eukaryota; kingdom Metazoa; phylum Chordata; class Mammalia; order Rodentia; family Muridae; genus Rattus; species Rattus norvegicus. The sequence goes on from NC_141534.1 coordinate 120,418,101, forward strand.
CAAAAGATGCCTCAACATATAAAAGAGACACGTGCTCCACTATGTTCATCGCAGCCTTATTTATAATAGCCAGAAAATGGAAAGAACCCAGATGCCCTTCAACAGAGGAATGGATACAGAAAATGTGGTACATCTACACAATGGAATACTACTCAGCTATCAAAAACAACGAGTTTATGAAATTCGTAGGCAAATGGTTGGAACTGGAAAATATCATCCTGAGTGAACTAACCCAATCACAGAAAGACATACATGGTATGCACTCATTGATAAGTGGCTATTAGCCCAAATGCTTGAATTACCCTAGATCCCTAGAACAAACGAAACTCAAGACGGATGATCAAAATGTGAATGCTTCACTCCTTCTTTAAATGAGGAAAAAGAATACCCTTGGCAGGGAAGGGAGAGGCAAAGATTAAAACAGAGACTGAAGGAACACCCATTCAGAGCCTGTCCCACATTTGGCCCATACATATACAGCCACCCAATTGGACTAGATGGATGAAGCAAAGAAGTGCAGACCGACAGGAGCCGGATGTAGATCGCTCCTGAGAGACACAGCCAGAATACAGCAAATACAGAGGCGAATGCCAGCAGCAAACCACTGAACTGAGAATAGGTCCCCTATTGAAGGAATCAGAGAAAGAACTGGAAGAGCTTGAAGGGGCTCGAGACCCCAAAAGTACAACAATGCCAAGCAACCAGAGCTTCCAGGGACTAAGCCACTACCTAAAGACTATACATGGACTGACCCTGGACTCTGACCCCATAGGTAGCAATGAATATCCTAGTAAGAGCACCAATGGAAGGGGAAGCCCTGGGTCCTGCTAAGACTGAACCCCCAGTGAACTAGTCTATGGGGGGAGGGCGGCAATGGTGGGAGGGTTGGGAGGGGAACACCCATAAGGAAGGGGAGGGGGGAGGGGGATGTTTGCCCGGAAACCGGGAAAGGGAATAACACTCGAAATGTATATAAGAAATACTCAAGTTAATAAAAAAAAAATAAAAAAAAATTAAAAAAAAATAAAAAAAAAAAAAAAAAAGAACTGTGGCATCAAATGGAGACTGAAAATTCGGAAGCTGTGAACCAGCAAAGCACTTTTCTCCTCTCACAGTTTTGGGTACTTATCACAATGACAGAAAGTTAGTACACCAGGGATGCCTGAGGAAATGCATTCTCTAATACCTCAACTCTCTAATCAAGACATCCCAAATCTTCCAGGAGCTCTCTAGCCTTTTCCTCAGCAATTGCAGGGAGCAGGGCACAGTGAAACTAGGATTGGTGGGCTTAGCAAGGACACCTAGAGAAAAGAAGGTGGCAATGAGCAAACCCATTTTAAGGTTAAGGGTGAATGATTTGCATCTGATAGTTGAATTTGCAGATTTCTGAACTCTGTGTGTCGTACACTCTCATTACTGTGTGGACTCAATGCAAGTGTCTAAGTCAGCTTTCTCTCATTAGGGCAATATATACAAAACAATCTGTTTAAATTGAAAGGAAGAAAATCTATTTCAGCTCACAATGTCAGAGACTTCAATGCATAGTCATATGATTTCACTGTTATAGACACACATCATGGCTAATACACATGGCAAAGAAATGTTGTTTATCTCCTGTTGGCCAGGAAGAAAAGGGAGGAAGGCCAGTATGCCAATATCACCTTCAAAGGTACACCTGTGTGATATACGGTCTTCGCACTAACTCCTTGGGACTACCATCACCTCCCAAGGAAAGCTGTCCGGTTCCTTTTCTGTTTCCATGACAAAATACTATGACCAAAACCAAGCTACTGAAGGAACAATTTTTTTTCTAGCTATGCTTCCAGAAAATCTACAAAGGGAGACATAGTCAGAGGTAGCCAAAACAAAGAGCTGACTGATTGCATTTCATCTGCATATAGAAAACAAAGAAAACAAGCAGGAGATATGATGAGGATATAAACCCTCAAAGCCTACTTCCACCTCTACTAGAATCATAACCTCCACAAACAGCACCACCAATGAAGCATTCAAATACCTAAGCCGATGGGGAGGGTGGGGGCATTTCACATTTATACTGCCACAGGAGAGGGACTAAGCATTTAATACCTGGACTTTTCAAGGACATCTAAGATCTGAACCACAATAACAAGCATACTTTTATCAGAATTCTCTAAGCAGGTATGAAGGACATTTTCTTAATGAATGATTGGTATGGATGTTACCATCACTGGATGAGGCACAAGGAGAGCAAGCCAGTAAGAAGCAACCCCTCAATGCTTCAGTTTCTATCTCCAAGTTCCTGCTTTGACTTTTTCTGCCTTGGCTTCCTTCAGTAAAGTATGAAGAAAAGTGTGTAAGCCAAATAAATCTTTTTTTCCCCAAGTCAGAGTTGGTCAATACTTTTGTTGCAGTGATAGAAAACAAACTAATACACATTCTAATACTTTTATATTTCTTTGCTTCTGGGAGGTTCCAAGCAGCATCTTAGCATTCCTGAGACGACTTGGAACAAAGATAGTGTCTACCTTGGCCACTGAAGTCCAAGTGGATATTTTTATTTATCTGTTTTGCATGTGTATGCATGGATGTTTGTAGACACAAAGCACATGCCACCACTTGTATGTGAAAGTCAGAAGGCAATTTGAGGCAGTCAGTTCCACCATAAGGTTATTGGGATGGAATTTGAGTAATGAGGCTTTTCCACAAATCCATCTCAATGCACAACCCCACAAATGTTTTGTAATCAAAGTGATGTCCCCTTCTTGTTAATAACCCTCTGACCAGTCATTGTCCTTAAATAAAACTTGTCCTGCATAATACTGAAGTGGATAAAAAAAGGAATTATAATTACTTTTATTAAATTGAACAGTTTTCTTATAAACTTCTTGAGTATCCTACCCATATCAAGGTACCCTTCCATTTGGGAGCTTTTGCCCTTAGACATGGAACTATAGCAGGAGTATGCAGTAGAGAAAGAAGCATGAGGATTAATGTATGAAAAAAATCAGTTGTCTGAGGAAGACTGGAAAAGCTTTGACCATAGATACCATTAGTACAATAGCACATGTTCAGGAAAAGTTGATGGTTTCTAAGGGTGTGATAAGGTGGTGCTATGTAAATAAACTTAGAAGAGTGGAGATGCTGTGGTGTGTTATTTTTAAGCATCATAACTGTCAGTCCCTACTCACTAGCACACTTCAATCTCAGAGTTCCTTTCTCTGTCTCACTAAATGCCAAAAAGCTCCTGGCCCAGTTCTTGTTCCCAGACACAAGAACCTGGAAATCTCCCTGTCTTCACTTCAGACTTTGATCTGTATCACTTCCACAACCACCAGTTTCTTCAAGGACTCCCATTTAGATATAACTTTTTCTGGTACTTAGTTGAACTCCCAAATCTAAAGATATAAGATTTGATATTAAAGTGAAATAGACAAGCAGCTATTTATTCCAAATCTTTTGCCATAAGAGGGTAAGACTAATCAACAGACATCAAAGGGTCTCTGCAACCAGATGAAAGTGAAAATATCAAACACTGGTTGTTTTCATTTTTCATCGCAAAATATAGAATTATAAAAATAGCAGAGAGACCCTGCATATCATTCACTCCATTTGCCCCAGTGAGTGCGTCTTATGTAACAGTAGAATTAATTGCTCCTGCTGGGCAGGGATGGGGGCTCAGCTCCAACTGGAAAACACCTGCTCTTGCTGTAATTTTTCTTGGTACTAAGGAGGATTTCTTATTTAAAACGTGCTATTCTAAAGATCTGTCTTGCCCCGAGTTCCCTTTCTTGTATTTAGACTTCTGGCTTTGTTAGTCTTCACTGGCTTCTGCAAAGGAAGTCTAGGTGTATGGAAAATTATTGAAGGAATCTGAGGAATCAGAGGAATCTGCCATTTTCTGTGCACTGGAAGAAGCAGAGTCAGCAGGTCTGCTTTTCTTTCTCTAGTTTTCAGGGTCTTGCATTTGTCACACATATGTCTGATGGCGGTGGTGGTGGGGTCATCTACTCTTATAATAAACCTGGAAAAGTATGTCTGTTTCATTTTGGCCCAGAGGTAGCTATCACCAACACAGGCTCTCTGTGTGCCTAGATGTTTAATTTCTCTAAGAAGACAATTTATTTTTTAGGAGGAGAAAAGAATGATCTTTGGGACAGTAGAAATGGTCCAGCATCACTTTTTATAAGGCATTGAGCTCAAACCAATAGCTTTGCACATGTGAGGCAAGTCCTCTACAACTAAGTCATAGCTGTAGCCCCCAAAGCATATTTAAAATGACAGGGCATTAACTATTGTAACAGATATTACCATATGGTCCATAAAGGATGAATAGTTAAATAGCCCACAGCATATGACCCAGGATGCTATGCCTTTCTCTAGCTCCATGATATCTACACTGACTCTGAACATCATAAGCATCAAAGCCATCTTCTCTATGGCTATTTCTTTCTACTATGAACATTGAATTGAACCACACTCATATATGTTACAATGATGACAATGTAAAGGAAGCACAGTATTACCACATACCTTGAGTCTTTCCCTGAACCCACCCAAGTGTCCAACTTCTCCTTTTCTTTCTGCTTTCATTTACCATGACATCACAGATACCCACATGACTAAGACAAAAACAAATTTCACATTGTGAGGCTTACAATAGTCAAAATGTCTGTGAATTAATGGTTATTTTTATATATTCCCTTTAAATGTATAATTTTCATTTATCTGAGGACAAACTTAAAAATAAATGATTCTCTAATATAATTTCGATCTGATGAAAATTGAGAAAGTTAGAATTATATGAGGAATTATTGTTTGGAACTAGTAGAAGGGTCTTTGTACTTATGACTTGAGGATTGCACATGTTTATGATCTGAAGGGTCTTTGTACTTATGACTTGAGGATTGCACATGTTTATGATCTGTCAGTTTCCTCCTCGGATAGGTAGATGTTACATGCTTCCAAGTAAGATGCAAGGTGAAGTATGAGTGCCCATCAACTCTGCAGAATTCTTGATATTCCTGACTCTAAAAGGTCACCTATATATAACTGGAGTGCACAGAAAATGGCAGTCATAGATGAACATAAAAGTCTCAACAAAGAAGAAATTCTATAAGACCAGACCATTAGATACTCTAGGAGGTAACTCTACCAATCTTCAAAGGATGGCGATCATGGGTGAAAAGAGCATGGCAAAGCATAAGTCTTTAAATATTGGAATCTCATAAAAATGTATATTCATAGGTGACAAAAGACATTGATGTTTTAGAGTTAATTTCAGTATACTGTACAAATTAGCTGACTCAAGAATCATCAATTTTCCTAGATAATATGATGGCCTTACTACATTCAGCTCATCAGAGGTGTGCATTGGCATATTGTGGGTAAAAATTTGCATCTTACATTCACAGCAACAAAGCAAAATATGAATAATGTTTCAAATGACTTATAACAGGTCTTCTGCAAATTATGGCCATTGGGTGGTTTAGGAAAATTACCTACTTTTAAAAATGAGCTACAATACATTTCACTGTTTTTAACGACTGAACAAAAATGGAATACATAATAATTCCTGATATATAAAACTTATGTGAAATTTAAATTTCAATGGTCATAAAGTTTTATTATAACATAGCCACATGTACCATTTATATGTTTTTCCTTGGATGGTTTCGCACTATTACAGCAGAGCTGAGACAGAGCCCACCTGACTCCCAATATTTATTATTATTCAGGCTCATACAGAAAGTTTGCCAACATCTGACTAGGAAGATACATTATATAGTTCTTTCCACTTTCCTCTACATTGTTCAGAAAATAAAGTTTAGCCTCACAATTGCTATATAAGCTCATCAGGAAAACAATTTGCTTTCCCATAGGTACATGCTTCTGACATGCATGGCAGTGATAGCTGAGTTTTGAGAAGTTCTTCCTTGGGCATATTCATCACTGTGTAAATATCAGAATGCACTTATGCAAGAGGCAACAAGCAAGCGTAACATCTGTTCAAGTTCCTTTGTTGTTGTTTCGGTGAAACATTGTGGTCAAAAGCAGCGTAGGGAAGGAAAGATTTTACTTGGCTTCCACTTCTAGGTCACAACCCATTACTAAGAAAAAAGGGAGGAAGTAATGGTGGAATCTGTAGTTAGGAACCATGGAAGAACACTAATTCTTGATATTCATTTTCTCTCTTTCTCTCTCTCTCTCTCTCTCTCTCTCTCTCTCTCTCTCTCTCTCTCTCTCTCTCTCTCTCTCTCTCTCTGTCCTTGGTTCATACTTGGCTTTCTTACACAAGACCACCTGCCCAGTAATGGCTGCAGTTAACAATCAAGACAATTCCCCACACAGATATCCACAGGCCAATCTGATCTAAACAATGCCTCAATCAAATCAATCAAAAAATGCCTCTCAGATGATAAAAGGCTGACAGTTGACAGTTAGAACTAACCAGGTCAACATGTAATATTGTTTTATAATCAAATACTTTTTGTAATTAGGACACTCTAAAATAGCAAACCTTAATCAAATCCACTATCCCTTCTACCCCACTAGCAACTTTCCCAACTTCTATATTTGCACTTTCAGGTTAAATGCTTATGATTTCCACATATGCAGCACGTGGTGTTTGCCTTTCTATGTCTGGGTTCTTTCCTGTCTCACTTACTACAGTAAGTACTATCCATTGTGTTGCAGACAAAACTAATTTTCTCTTCTTTATGGCTGAACAATATTTCACAGCAGTGGCTCTCCACACTGTTTATTCACCTAATGGGCACCCAGGACTGTAAGCAGGACTGCACCTGTCCTGGCGCATCAGTACCACAGACAAACTGACATTATCACTGCAAAGGACATACCATCAGCTATTCAATGTTTTGTTCAATTACTATTGATATCTATAACAATTAGTTCCTTTCTATAACAATTAGTTCCCTTGTTAACATCGTTTCAAATTTCCCAGTTCTAAGATAGACACTAGCAATGCATGACTCAATGATCTGTATTTATTTTTAAATAAATATTTCTAGACAGTGAAATATCATAATGAAAGTGACAGGACAACAGAGGAAAGTATATAGAAAAGTTATGATAATCAAAGAAACAAAACATTTTCATAATAACAACATTGTCTGGGGTTGTTGAACAAAATTTAAATAAATATTTTAGATAAAATAGTTAAAATAAAGAAGAGTAAAATCAAATATTTAAGATAAATATTTTATGTATTTATGCATATGCCTTTACATCTACATGTATACTACATGCATGCATGTGTTATGAGGCAAGAAGAGGCATCAGAACCACTAGAACGGAAGTTAAAAGTGATTGTGAGCTGACTAATATGCATGCTGGGAACTGAGCCCAGGTTCTTGGGAAGAGCAGCAAGCCCTCTTAACCATGAAAGGTATCACCAGTCCCAACACAGACAGTATATTATAATATTTATAATAAGAATTTACTCTATGGTTCCTGCAACATGCTAGAGATGACAGGAAAGGAAAAGCCCAAAGCCTATGCATTTTTTCCTATATACATACTCAAAAATGTATAACTTATAAACTAGGCCATTAAAAGATTAACAATGCTTAATAATGAAATAGATTATATCAATAGATCATCAAGCATCCGTAACTTGTAACTACAGCTCCAGAGGATCCAGTGCCCTTTTTTGGCCTTCATAGGTACTTGTGCACACACATGCTCACAAACAAAAGATAATTTTTAAAAATTATAAATTATTTATTTTTGTATTGTCTGTTTGATATTGTTTGACCTTTCTTGAGCACAGAGAATGAAACAATGCAAAGCTGGTCTACAGATAAAGAGAATTACTTGTAGAAGAAATGACAGTATTGAGGGGGAGTGGTCCATGTGTTTTTATGCTTTTATTACTGGAAATGTTAAGATACGGTGGACAGGTTGTGCACACAGACTTATACAAATGTATATTAATGGAGGAAAAATTTAAAGTCTCAGAAAACGCTCCTGGAACAACTAGATGTCTGTGTATAAAGCAAAACAAGACATACACAATGCTGACTTCATTTGTTATGCAAAACCTGTGAGCTTTAAGACTGTGAGATTTATCATAAACCTGAACTAGGAAAAAAATGCAATAGAATATCAACTAGCTTATTTGGGTTATACAAGAGTTCTTAGAAAATAATGTCAAAGCAAATGTCATTAAAAATACATTGATGTGTTAGAGAACATCATAATATTTAAATGTTTTCTTCACAAAAGACACAATAGAACTAAAATTAAACAAAGCCTTTAGAATGGTTTGATGGTTAAGACCCTTGCTGTTGAGGATGACAACCAGAGTTCAATCCCTAGGACCCACACAGTGGAAAAAGAGCCGATAAAGTTGGTGTCTGACCTCCAACTTCACTGCCCCTACAAATAAATGTAAAAGTTTTGAGGGAAATGCAAATAGTTTGCAAAACAGAATACAGAAATTATTCACCAGACTTAGTGAGAAAACCAAGAATCAAAAAACAAGTAGGCAAACAGCTGCCACTCGCCACAGACAGAGTGGTGCCTGGTGACCAGTGTATGAGGACACTGGGGAGACACTCAGGACCACCTGCCATCAAGGAAATCGAAACTGAACCACAGTCAGCAAGATGGCTGAACATGGGTGAGCCTGTGAAACATATAAGAAAAGCTCAACTTATGAATACAATTGATGGTAAGTAATGCAGCAGAGAAAGCAGAACTCTTGGCCAGTTGCTGAGAGTGAAGATGGCCTGACCTGCAGGAAACAGTGTGCCAGCTTCTTATCCAGGCAAGTGTGCATACAACACAACAACTTCCGGTAAGCAACAGGAACACAAAATTGTGATTTTGAAAAGCCAAAATATTGTCTAAGATGTTTCATTCATAACTGTTAAAAGCTTGGACAACCCAAATGTCCTAATAGATGGTAAAAAGAGCCATGAGATGTCATCGTAATGAATGTTTCCTTACAGTGGAAGGAAAGATTGTTGGCACATGCATCAAAGGTACCCATCTCTAATGCAGCATGGTAAGTGAAAAACATTTACAAAATTACCAAAGATAAAACTATAGAAACAAAAGCAGCCTGTGTAACTGGCAGTAGGACTAGAGAGTGTGCTGAGTATCACAGAGCATGATGGGAAATTCTCAGACTGGAGTGGCAAGCAATGAGGTTGCACCAAGGTTGTTGTGGTGATCAAGCCATTGTGTGCACCTTTAAAACACCCAACACTTTACAAAGAACAAGCTTTTTTTTTTTTTTTTACAAAAAACTAAAGGCTCAATGGCAAATGTTAAATAAAAGCATAAGCATCTTTACATATCTGATTAGAAAACAAAATTTGCAGGCTCTATGTCAACAAAACTTTTGACAGCTGTGGGCAGATATTTGTGAAATGCTTTTGCAGAATAACTTTGCAAAAGTTGCTAAAAATTTAATGAGCACACTCTTAGATAAACGATTCTATTTCTGAGAATTAGCTCAGAGGTGTACTTGCATACCCTGAAGCCCAGACATAGAGTGTGTAATGGACATGTGCAGATATATAAATATTTACATCTGTTAGAATAGAAAAAGTATCCATGAGTTGTGGCATTCTGTTCAGCATGTTCTAGCTTAAGATGCATTCTGAGGAATCTGTGGTCCAGAGATTTGCATGGCACCATCTGGATTTGGCTCCACATCAAATGTAATGTGGGGCCTAAAATAGTGTCTGTTTAATAAGTATAATTTCATTACCTAAAGCTATGTTCACTCTGTCATGGTGTCAGCATAACACAGTTTCCTCCCCTGTGTCCTAAAGCTGGCATTCTCCACAATGGCTATTATAATGTCATACTTTATTATCCGCCCCTGTTTCAGCTGTTTATAACTTTCCTTTAGGAAGAAAAACTTGCTGTGTGTTCTCTTCTCTGCATTTATTTAGATAGTGAGCCTCCTGAAATGTGCTCAGGCAAGATGGTAAACACTGGTCAGATGCTTGGGTCCTGGGTCCTAGGTCCTGGGTCCTAGGTCCTGGGTCCTGGGTCTTGGGTCCTGGGTCCTGGGTCCTGGGTCCTGGGTCCTGGGTCCTGGGTAGCTTTCACATCACCCATATGCAGGGCCTTCTGAATTGGCACCTGGACTATTGTAAGATATTTAAAATACTTTCTGAAAGTTTCAGACTTCAAAATGTCCTTTTAATTGGTTTTCCAAAAAGCCTAGAGGGATCTTCTAAAATGTGTAACTACAGTGTGCACTCTTCTACTGCCTGTTCCTGGGTGATGAGATCTTACTGCTTTAGGATACCTTACCCCGCTCTCTTCAGTCTCATTTGTCATCATCGCATGATCCCAAGCTTGCAGCCCCTCCATGTAAACATGATCTGATAGGAAAAGTGTGAGATTTTGGAAAGATTACAGAAACAGAACCAAGGAGCTTTCTAACTTTAGGACTCAGGCTCTCTTGTATACCAACTCTTAGAAAGCTAACTGAGATCATGTGAAAATTATGTAATTTGCTCTGAGGACAGAGTCATCTCTAACCTATTAATTTTCTATAGGAATTCCCATCTCAGAGAGGTCTTGTTACCTCTGAATGTAGTCACGCCAAGATGCCTGGGACAGAGTCCATACAAACCACAATAGCAAAGTATTGACTCTTGTCTCCTTAGTGTACCCTTTGGCTCCCTTCATATAAATTTCAGCTTCTATTATTCATGGTTACCTTTCTAACTGTGTAAACCAAAAGACCTTCTGAGATATGAATTGTTTTTCATCATGGAACTTTCTTTATCCAGATTAAGTAGAAGTACAGAGGTATTCACATTTAGAAAAGAAAACTTGTGGTAAACGAGAAATCACTCACCGTAACTGGACACTATCAACTAGTGTTCACTTTGATGATGAAGATGATGATTTATCTTATTTATTCACATTTCAAATGCTATCCCCCGTACCTCTTTCCCCTCTGCAACCCCCTTCTCCCATCCTCCCTTCCCCATGTTTCTATGAGGGACCTTCCCCACGTGCCCATCTACATCTGTGTCACCATCCTAGCATTTACCTACATTGGGGCATCAACTGAGACATAAACTTAATGTTCTTTCTGTCATCTATCTTGTACCAGTCAAGGTTGGCTGAGGATATATAATTATGCACCTGAGCTTCTAACTGTTTTGTAGGCTCTGGAGAGGATATGCTGCCTCTGGCTTTTTTTTCCCACCTTCTTTCCATAGCAAGCACTTAGAACAGAGATGTCATTCAAAATTGCTAGTGTAGCTAATCCACTCTTTGGATCTCCTCAAATAGTGGAGAGAACATTTCTTTATGTCAATATTCTGTTACCAAGCAATCCTTATGATATGTGGTGACATGAGTCACCATAGGGATCTACTACTTAGCTAAATGTTTCCATGAGCTCACTGAGGAAAAAAAGAAATATAAAAATGTTGGCCTTTAAATCAAAGTTAAATTTTGTTAAAAGACAGTTCCACGGGTGTTTCTGGCCAATACTAAACCTAATACCATTTGTAGTAGCTGTGACAAGATCCCTCCCAGGACTTCCTCACTCCAGGATACTCCTAGAAGCTTCTTACTACATATACATGCATGAACGGAATCTAAATGCAGTTTCACCATATAATGAAAGACATATTTAGACATGTTAGCCTCAATTAGACATCTTATGCTACCAAGTAAATCCTCTAATTCCAGGAGCAGGTTACATTTTTTTTGAGATATTGGCCAAAGGGGTCCCAAAAATGCCCCAAACATCAAAAAGCATTGCAAAGGTTATTACTTATTCTCCACAACCTTATGGTAAGACCTTATTACTGAAGATACAATTTACTTATGCCTTGGATATAGAGCCCAACTAGAAGATTCACCCCTACTTATTAGCACTCATAGTGATAGAAGGTACATTATATGCTATTGAAAGAAAAGCTGATCATCAATATCACTTAGCTATAAATTCTTTGACTTACAATAGCAGCCTGCTTTCAAAATATACAGTGTTACAAATGTTATGGGAGTAACCAATCATTTTTTATGTTGTATTTAAGGCCTATTATCTGAGATGGAACCAATAATAGACACTGAAAATGGCTGAGAATCTGAGACTAGACTAGTCATGGGCCAAGAGAAAACCCCCTACTGCTGTTCTTATAAAGAAATAGCAATAAAATAACTCTTAATAGTATACTACTATACATATAGATCAGTGCCTAGTTCAACTTTCTGAAGCCATATATTATGGTTAGATTTAGAGTCAATGTGCCACATATTACCAGAATAAGGAGCCTCAAATGAAGAACTGTCCCCATTACTTTTAATTGATAAGCTCAGACCCACTTCGATTTTTGGTGGGTCTAGTTGCAGCCAAGATAAAAAGGATATGACAAAAGACAATATCCTACAGCAGACACTCTGTTCCTCTGTCTTTTTCAAACTTTTCCCCCTCTTCCACAATGTTCCCCAAGCCTTCATGCAGGAGCTGTGTTGTAGATGGATCAAGTGGGTCTGGCATCACAGACTAACTTCACTCTCTGCATGTTAATTAGTTGTGATGCCCTGTGCTTGTTTCCATCTGCTGCAAAGAGAAGTATTCAATACTAAATGGTCACCACTGGAACTTAGTACATACATGTAACTTACAGAACAGATCAAACTATATTTGTGTATTTAGAAATATATATTATATAACAATAAAGAAAAAGAGGCCAAAGACAATGAATTTGTGAGAAAATTTGGAGGTACATGGAGGGATTGGAAAGAGAAAAGGGAAAGTGAAGAATTATATTTTAATTTCACATAATAAAAATTATTTTTGAAGAGTGTAGCAGAAGGAAGATCATGTCAGCCTTTTGCTCATTTGGTCTTACCTCTGCAGAGTTAATTCGCCATTGCTGCTGTCAACAATTTCAGTCACTACTTTCAGACTAGAGTATAGTGGTTTAATAAGGAGGGGCTGCAGAGGTTCATGTTGTGTAAACTGACCCAAAGAATAGGGGTCTCGAACTGCAAAGGTGTCAAAGGTCAGAGATGAGAAGTAAAGAAGACCTAAGCAATAGCTGGTTCCAGAAAGTCTTACACAGGCTGATGACTGATGCCAAGCAAGTTTATTAAGCATTATAGAGCTTTTCTTCTGGGTGAAAATGGAAAGGTTATAGCAGAGAGTTAAGCCAGACACTGTTAGCAAAGATGATGGGATAGCTCAGACTGCCTTAGGACCTATAACAACAGACCACAGGGAAAAAGTCAAGTCCCCAGAAGCTGCAACCTTGACTTTTTGAGGCACTTGCTCCAGTCTCAGAACAACCTTACTAAGTCTATTCCTCGACAAGAATGCAAAAATAAAGTTCCCTTTGTCCTTTCATTACGGAAAAATGTCTAAGAAAGTTTTGGGTCAATCACACTTCCCCTAGGAAGTATTAGGAGTTGTGGTCTTATTGAAAACCCATACCAGACCCGCGGATCCCGGCCCGCAGCAGCTCTCTGCTCCCAAACCCCGTGGGAGAGAGACCTCACCGCCTGATCAGGTGGGCACTCCTGAGGCTGCAGAGCGGAGGAGACCACCAACACTGCCCACCCCTGCCCACATCCCTGGCCCAAGAGGCAACTGTATAAGGCCTCTGGGTTCCCGTAGGGGAGGGCCCAGGAGCGGCAGGACCCCTGCGCCTGAGACACCGCCGGAACCTGAAGGAAACAGACCGGATAAACAGTTCTCTGCACCCAAATCCCGTGGGAGGGAGAGCTAAACCTTCAGAGAGGCGGACACGCCTGGGAAACCAGAAGAGACTGCACTCTGTACACATCCAGATGCCAGAGGAAAACACCAAACGCCATCTGGAACCCTGGTGCACAGAGGCTCCCGGAAAGAGCGGCGCAGATCTTCCCAGTTGCTGCCGCCGCGGAGAGGACTTAGGCAGTACCCCACGAGCAAACTTGAGCCTTGGAACCACAGGTAGGACCAACTTTTCCCTTGCAAGAAACCTGCCTGGTGAACTCAAGACACAGGCCCACAGGAACAGCTGAAGACCTGTAGAGAGGAAAAACTACACGCCCGAAAGCAGAACACTCTGTCCCCATAACTGGCTGAAAGAAAACAGGAAAACAGGTCTACAGCACTCCTGACACACAGGCTTATAGGACAGTCTAGCCACAGTCAGAAATAGAACAAAGTAACACTAGAGATAATCTGATGGCGAGAGGCAAGCGCAGGAACCCAAGCAACAGAAACCAAGACTACATGGCATCATCGGAGCCCAATTCTCCCACCAAAGCAAACACGGAATATCCAAACATACCAGAAAAGCAAAATCTAGTTTCAAAATCATATTTGATCATGATGCTGGAGGACTTCAAGAAAGACATAAAGAACTCCCTTAGAGAACAAGTAGAAGCCTACAGAAAGGAATCGCAAAAATCCCTGAAAGAATTCCAGGAAAACACAATCAAACAGTTGAAGGAATTAAAAATGGAAATAGAAGCAATCAAGAAAGAACACATGGAAACAACCCTGGACATAGAAAATCAAAAGAAAAGACAAGGAGCTGTAGATACAAGCTTCACCAACAGAATACAAGAGATGGAAGAGAGAATCTCGGGAGAAGAAGATTCCATAGAAATCATTGACTCAACTGTCAAAGATAAAGTAAAGCAGAAAAAGCTACTGGTCCAAAACATACAGGAAATCCAGGACTCAATGAGAAGATCAAACCTAAGGATAATAGGTATAGAAGAGAGTGAAGACTCCCAGCTCAAAGGACCAGTAAATATCTTCAACAAAATCATAGAAGAAAACTTCCCTAACCTAAAAAAAGAGATACCCATAGGCATACAAGAAGCCTACAGAACTCCAAATAGATTGGACCAGAAAAGAAACACCTCCCGTCACATAATTGTCAAAACACCAAATGCACAAAATAAAGAAAGAATATTAAAAGCAGTAAGGGAAAAAGGTCAAGTAACATATAAAGGCAGACCTATCAGAATCACACCAGACTTTTCGCCAGAAACTATGAAGGCCAGAAGATCCTGGACAGATGTCATACAGACCCTAAGAGAACACAAATGCCAGCCCAGGTTACTGTATCCTGCAAAACTCTCAATTAACATAGATGGAGAAACCAAGATATTTCAAGACAAAACCAAATTTACACAATATCTTTCTACAAATCCAGCACTACAAAGGATAATAAATGGTAAAGCCCAACATAAGGAGGCAAGCTATACCCTAGAAGAAGCAAGAAACTAATCGTCTTGGCAACAAAACAAGGAGAATGAAAGCACACA
Source organism: Rattus norvegicus (assembly GCF_021556685.1). NCBI lineage: Eukaryota > Metazoa > Chordata > Mammalia > Rodentia > Muridae > Rattus > Rattus norvegicus. The sequence goes on from NC_141534.1 coordinate 120,433,359, forward strand.
AACATAACCTCACATCCAAATATGAATATAACAGGAAGCAATGATCACTATTCCTTAATATCTCTCAACATCAATGGCCTCAACTCCCCAATAAAAAGACATAGATTAACAAACTGGATACGCAATGAGGACCCTGCATTCTGCTGCCTACAGGAAACACACCTCAGAGACAAAGACAGACACTACCTCAGAGTGAAAGGCTGGAAAACAACTTTCCAAGCAAATGGTCAGAAGAAGCAAGCTGGAGTAGCCATTCTAATATCAAATAAAATCAATTTTCAATTAAAAGTCATCAAAAAAGATAAGGGAGGACACTTCATATTCATCAAAGGAAAAATCCACCAAGATGAACTCTCAATCCTCATCTTCGATTGGTTTATATACAAGTGTGCAATTTCTTGGCTTGAAAGTAAAATGATGCTATCTGGTGCTGGATAGAGGAGCCTTATTTTTTATTATGGCAGCTTGCTATTTTTGTAACATGGTGATTTGGTTGAACACATTAAAGTACAGTAGTAACTGATCTCCCCCTCTTCCTGGATGAGTGAAGGGATGATTAAATGTTGATGTCAGCATCCATGAGCATATTCAGATGAGCTTCTGCTTCTGTTGAAAAGGATGCTGTGTTTGATTGTGGTCCGAAGCTTTGAAGCACTACTTGGCATCTCCTTCCTTGGAGGTCTCACTGTTTAAACATAACAGATTTGATAGCTTGTTGGTAAGGTGAGGTCCAGCTTGTCTCCACTAGGTCATCTTCATATGAATCCGGTGGTTATACGGTTTTGTTCTAGGGATATTTCATTTTTTTAATAACGGTTTTAGCTGACATTCATGGAGAGAATGAATCCTTAGAAGTGTGCCACTAGTGAAAGGAAATCCTGTCTAGAGTATGTTTCTTTACAAAGCTGTGTCACACCATCCTTTGGGCCCTCTGCTGGAAAAGTAGAATCAAGTCTCAAATAATGCCTTTTAAATTGTATCCTCTAGTATTATAGATGTAGGACAGTGCTGTATCATACCTCTGTTGATGTAAAATAGCTTGTACCTGCTTTATGATACATAGTAGTGACGGTGCTTTATCAGAGCTGTTTTTAATGATGTTGCTCAGAATGTTTTCTTTCCAGATGATGATTGAGAAGCTAATTTAAAAAAAATGGTGCCAGGTACCACAAGAGTAACAGAACTGTGCTGTTTTCTCGGGTTTTGTTTTTTTACTTTTTTTTTTTTAATGGAGTGTGCTGGATGTCTCTACAGTTTTGTTCAGATGACTGCAGAACCTGGAAAAGCTGTTGCTGCTGTTGATGCATAACACACTGCTATTATTGGTCTTTTTATATAAATATAAATATATATATACATATATATATATTGAATTTTTTGAAACTTTACCTGTGCTGTCAACTTTCGAAAAAAGTATCCCTGTTTACTGTGTTGAGTTGGCACTGTACAGAAATTAACAGCCATATTGGTCTAGAAATGTTGAACTTAAGTTTTTTCCATTTGTACAGGGGTAACACACTGTATTAAATATGTAAAGTCTTATATACGTGGGTTTGATTACAAAAACTAATAAAGTATTCTCTAAATAAGAAAAAAAAAGAAAACCCATACCAATCGTGTTCCCTCTCCCTCCCCCTCTCCCTCTGCCTCTCCCTCTTCTTCTCCCTCCTATTCTTCTTCCCCTACCTCTTCCCTCCCCCTCCCTCTTTCTCCCCCTTCTCTCTTTTTTTCCCTCCCTCTCTCCTTTCCTCTCTCTCTCTCCTTCTCTTTCTCCTTTCTCCCTTTCTCCTTCTCCCATCTGTTTGCATATCACATGTGAGCTCTCAGTTACTCCTGCAGGGCCACGCCTGTCTGCTATCATGCTCCCCACCATCGTAATCATGGACTAACCCTCTGAAGCTGTATGCAAGCCCCAACTGGTTTCATTTTATACATTATCTTGATCATGGTGTTTCATCATAGAATTAGAATAATAACTAAGCCACAGATTTTCCAGCCTTCCATCATGGAATAAAGACCAGCAGCTCTCTAGGAACTTGCTGGTTTTCAGCACCACATTGGTATTATTGAGGCACCCAGCCTGGTGGACTGAGCAACTACTGGTCACTGGCCTCCCAAGTGAGAGAGAGCTACTATGGAACTAGTCCAGCTGTTGAGATACAGAGTTTTAAGCTCTGATTCAGATTTTTTTTGTTTTTTTGTCTTTGTTATTCTTAAACTTAACAAAAACCTTTACATGTGCACGCACGTGAACGCACGCGCGCGCGTGCGCGCGCGCACACACACACACACACACACACACACACACACACACACCTATATATGTATATATGTCCGGTTCCTCTAGACAACCCTAATAGATCACTATCAGTAACTTTGTACAGAATCAAACTATGGAATGCCTAAAATGAAACATGAATATTAGGCATACACATTATGTCATCTAGCCAGTGATCTGTGTAAGACACACAGCAAGGGCTGCCAGCTATTATTTATTGAATGGAAGCGTGTGGAGCAGAGGATAAAGATAAATCCACATTTCTGTATATGTGGATTAAAATATCCATTTTTAATCAAATGAAGGAAATAGTCTATGAATATAATAATCAGAGAACTGAGAGAGTTAACTTTCTACGATTTGGAGCATCTAGAGCATAGAGGATGTCACTTCTTGTACCACAACTGGACATGGAGGTAAACATTTCTAAGGCACTCTCTCAGGCACTTTCCCCTTAGCCCAAGGAGTGCATTGAGTTTCAGAAAATACAAGGACCTGCTCAAGGAATTCTTCAAGCTGTTGCAAGGGTGACTCTCTAACCCAACCCTAATGGCTACACATTCATTCAGTATTGGTACCCTTCACCTGGATGGTCAAATGGTTTCAGATTATTATAAAGGCAGAGAGTAAGTGAGGGGTCTGGGTACCAGAGTTGCACTAACTCGGTGAGCTCCCTTTAACCCAGAACACAGTCACCTTCTAAAGAGGTTTGCATCTCGTTCTTCTGGTGGGCACAAGATACATATGACCAGAAGTACCATTCCACTCACCACACCCTTAGTGGGCAATGACAGCCCTTAGTGACCTTTACAGTCAGATGGCTCCTGGGGTCACTCCTGTGCTGGCTCCTCACTCATTTTGTTTTTTGGCATAGTCTATTACTACTCTGGAACTTTGTCCCCAAAGGGAAAACAGTTTTTGATCTGGGGGAAAAAGGTCCTCATTCACTCTCCTTCTGTGTCAGAAGACAAATTCTTCACCAGGGTTCAATCAGTTGGGCCTCTCTGTAGAATAGAAGCCTACCAGTTCTCTGCTTGGCAGTTCTTGTCTTTGTGTAACAGAGGCCTCAAGGGTTTAATTACATTTAATAGAAGAATGTTTGACAGGACTGAGATGTCAATCAAACAGGATGATAGCTGCATGGTGGTGGTAACTCACTGAGTATTAATCAGTATAAACATCTTACTTATAAGGAAGTATTTGTAAGCCCTTCTCAAATAAAAAGGTTCTGCTATTAAGAATTCTTTTATAACATTCCCCAATATGATATTTCTCTTTAAAGATTTGCCTTTCAAACTGTGTACGTTGGCCCATCATCTGTGAAATGTGGCCCAGTTAGCCTGGAACTCTGAGTAACCTCGTCAGAGGTTTCAAACCTTGTGTGTTGTGGCTCATTTTCATTTAGTCAGAGCTAATTGCTGGCAGCCATTGTCTGATTTTGTGATATCTGCAGGACTTGTTTACAGCAGCTCCTACACTGACATGGTTCCACCTCATCAACATATTGCTTTTCTATGCATGGTTGTTTTGTTTAGTCATTGGGAATATTCTGCAGAGGAAATAGAGGGGTGTATTTTAACAGTGGGGATAAGACAAGGAGATTCCAGAGGTCTGAGGAACCTAGACAACTGCACAGTCAATAAACAGACTGAGAGTCCCATTTTCCCCCTTCCGCGGGCTCTGAGCCTTGGGCCATCATTGAGAGTGGTCACAGGTCCCACACTTACTACAGGTGCTTGTGATTCTGCTAAAAATGAGCATTTCTCAGGAGAGAGAAGCTTCCAGGAATCCAGGGAAGAAACATCAGCAATGTTTAGGAACTTCTTGCAAGTTTCTGGGAGTTTGCATCCAAACTCACACTCTGGGGAACCAGCTCCAAGGAACACAAAGCTTTTCTGAGCACATAAGCACCAATACATTTGCACATGTAGAAGAGAAGTAAGGAGAGTTGAAAATACAGTTTACATAAAGTTAATATGTTGATAACCATAAATTCACCCCACTGCTGCACTGGCCATGAGAGTCTGCAGAAGACAAGAGATGAGTTACATGCATATATACATATAATTTCCTAATGTGCATATATAACTTCCTCTTCTCCAGTTTTAAAACAGTCCCTTAATGGTGCTACAGAAAGGGTTCAGCAGATAAGAGCACTTGCTGCTCTTGCATAGGACCCTGATCCAATTCGCAGTACCCACACGGTGGCTTTCACAGCACAGTTTCAGGATATCGGATACTTTCTTCTGGTCTCTTCCACAGGCACCAGATATGCATGTAGTACACAGACATACCTGCAGACAAAACACTCATACTCAAAAAAATGACAAAATCATTTTAAGGTATCCCTTGACTCTGCTGGTACCACTGGCTGCATTTGTTCCATGATTTCCCACATTCTCTGTATTTACATACCACACAGAGGATCGACATTTTGTGTGCTTCTGCCCAGTGCACACATAGTGTAAACTGAATGAGACTCTTTCCTGCATTGCATTTCTCTGAGTTCTGTGCTCATGCCTATGTTGTAATCAGTCCTGTGATTTATTACTGGGCTAGCTCAGAAGTCAGGTTCTCATGTCTATTTCTTTTACTGAAAAGATACAACTGAAATCCATGGTGTGGTCTTTAAAACATACATGTCTCATTGCACCCTTATTTTTTACCCTTGGCTAACTGGGCAGTGGAGCGTAAGTGTACAAAAGGAGGTTTAATGCCTGACAAATCAGCAGAGGTTACCATGAGTGAGGTGACAATCACAGCTCACATCCTCTCTGAGCCACCAGCCTATGTAAAGAAAAGGGGCCTGGGCATGGTGCACGTAAGACACACTTGGCCTATGAAAGACCATCTCTTTGCTATTACTTGGGGGAAACAATAGTGTGCCCTGAGAAGGATTTGACACATTCTACATAAGATCAAAGATGATAGAGAGAAGTGTCCTGCTCATATCTGGCCAAGACAACACACCTTACTGCTATGATTAACCTCCCAAAAGTTGGTGAGTAGAAGCTTGTATGATGCAGTGTTTCTGGGCTGTTGTGGAGTCAGTAACATGGAATAAATAGGTCATGAGCCTCTACCCTCAGAAATTAAAAAAGTTCATTCTGATAGTAAGTTAGATCTCCCATGACTAGGTTAGTTACCTTGAGAGCAGCTGTTACAAAAAGTTTGGGTATTTTCTGTGCATGCTAACAATTCCTGGCATACGATGTAATCTGCTGAATTATGATACAACATAAGGCCCTGGCCAGATACAATAAGTTGGCTGGGACTTGCAGCCTCCAAAGTTGTGATATAATCTATTTAGCTTTATAAAATTTCCATAATCTTTTATTTAATTGTAGCAACAGCTAATGAGCAAAGACATCAATAAGATAAATTTGGTAAATGAGAGTTTCTGATTATATGTTGAAAACCCCATAACTCTTTGGAACTGGATATAGAATACAATATGGACAAAACAAAGCGAAGACAAGAAAACCAAACAGAAGGCTTGGATACTGTAGCTGGGAAGAAATGCAGAAGAGTTCTTGAACTCTCCAAATAGACTAGATTTCCCTTATTTCATCTACAAGACTAGAACAATCACAGGAAAACACATACAAGCCAGGAGGCACATGACAAGAGTGGGATGGATCTCAAAAGCAGCTAAAAGAAATAGCCAAGATTGGTGAAGTCAGGGGCTTTAGTCAAAATTTTAAACAAGATCTGAACTCACGCAAAGTCAGGCTGCACAACATACAAATCTAGATTCCACTGTTGTCCCAAAGCTGATCCACATTCATACAAGAAAATCATTGACCAGAGAGGAAATATCTTGCTCCTGAGGACAGGCTGTCCAGCCAAGACACTACCACCTTCCATATACACCTGGTCCAAACTACCAGGTAGCCATCATCTTTTAAGCTAACTCTGAGGCTTTTCTGAAGGGTATGATATATGTCTCTGCCTTCCTGTCCATTGAAACTAGCTCCCTGAGATTTCAAACCATGAGTGAGGAAGAGAGTCAGGCATCACTCTGTCATTGGTCATCATCTCATAAATGCTTTCACAAACAGAGACAAGTCCAATGCCACTATGTGACTTCATCTCAGGGGCCACTGTCATATGTACAGTGCATGTCTGTATCACTTAAAGCTGTAGGCAAAGACCCAGCCTACTTTGTTCTTTTATTGTGTTTGTCTGGATGCTGTCAGCAATTTGAAGTTTTAGCCATTATGCCATTTATTTGTGAGGCAGCTGGAGCATGTAAGAATTAACCCAGAAAAGAGAAGCCTTGGATATGATGAGAGCAGTTTCCAACCTGTGTAAGGCTGTGACAGGAAGAATGGTGAACTTGGCCTGAAGGGTGTCATAAAGCCAACCACTCGTTTCCAGAGATTTGTATTGAAAGTAAGTCTACAGCAAGTAAAAGCAAGTAAATCAGAAGTGGCTTACAGCCTATGGCTATAGCACTAGAAGGACAAGTCAGAGGAGCTAGAGTTAGAAATTAGCCTGAGCTACATTTTAAGACCTCAACTCAAAAACAAATAAATAAAATAAAGGGGAAAGCAGACCATGGGAAATTCAACCTCACACTAGCTACTGAAAAGCTTTAAAGGGTATTCCATGGAAATGCTGAACAAAGGAAAGTGTGCCTCTTTTTATCTGACATGGGAGATGCCACAGAATGACACCGTACCAGAAAAAGACAGCACAGGAAATGAAAATCTGAGTTGTCAGGAAGACATATCAGCTTTAAATTTAACGTCACCTTATGACACCATTTTTTAAATGAATGAAGAAAAGATTAACAGCATTACAAGAAAATTCCAAACCTACAATAATGGGAAGACTAGTATATCAGACCTCAAAAGATAACAAAATGGACAACAAATGAAAACTAGTTAACTCACCGCAAAAAAGGGAGGGGAGGGGGACTGGGCTGATATGGGTGCAGCTTTGTAACTAGAGTATATGCTATCCACACACTCAGATCCTCTAATGAAACTGACCACTCTTCTGATTTCCCAAAAGGAGGGCACATAGAATAATTCTCGTAATATTAAAACAACTGAACTAAAAATGCATTACACGGACAATGAGACAGCAACAAACATGGCACCATGACTAACTGTCTGGATTAAAGACATGCTGACGGAATCTCCAAGTTCATCTTGATTAACCGTAAGAGTAGACCTGCACATCAAAGTCTAAAAAGAGAGTTTATGGATCAAAGAAAGGCTGAAAATTAGTGAGTCTGCTGTAAGAAATTCAAGAATAGCACATTTTGGACCACCTCAATAAAATGACAAAGAAAGGAAATAATAACAAGAAGAAATGTGGGAATGAATGACTTAGAAAACAAATGCACAATAGAGAAGGAGGGGGAAGTCTCCAAAAGACTGTAGACAATAAAATAATCTCCCTAAGTGAGATGGACAGAGAAAGGACTGGGTGTCTGAGAAGGAGTCATCGCAGGGGAACACAAAGCGCAGGGGAAATTACAGCCTGTTAATGCCAAGATATTTGAAATTTTAGATGAAATGGACAAACAAGAGAGAAGCATCACTAATAATAGAACCTTGGGAATCCTGTAATTATTAGAGAAATGGAAACGATAATTATAAATCTGCCCACAAAGCAAACCCCAGGCCAGCTGGATTGCCAGTTAATTCTACGACAGAGTAAGGAGCAAGCCCCATCAACTTTGTTGAAATCTCCCATGGCCTTTATAGGCAACCTGCTTCTGTAAAGCAAGTACAACTCTCCAAAATATAACAAGGAAGCAGAATTTAGAAGGGAAATTACAGGTTCAAGTCTCTCATGATTTCAGCCCAGAAATGATAAGCAAAATAATAGCTAGTGAAATCTGCCCTGTGTGCAAAATGATTCCACACCACTGGGTTTGCTTATTCCTGGGTGCAGTCAGCCATTCCCATTTACTGTATTATCTGAATAAAAGAATGTGCATGGGGCTATTTCAATACAGAAAGTGACTTCAAATATAACTCAATACTAGAGTGCTCACCTCTCATGTGCTAAGCCCTAAATTAAAAAAATCTATCACAGAAAATAAATGCGTGATAAAATTTAATATCCTAGAGGATTTAAGTCTCTTCTCCGACTTCAAATAGCACTTCTTCAATCAGATAGAGTGGCCATATAAACTCCATTTTGCTGGACACTAAGAATGGGAAAAGGATTAGCCTTCTCCCTTCCCACAAGGTCATTCCATTCACAGCAAATGGGAAGCTGTGTCAACCCATGAACTCAAGAAATAGGGATGATTTTTGAAAATATTGTAGAAAATCCAAACAAATATACAGAGAGTGGAGACTAGATTAGAAAAACCCAGGGAGAAGGTAGAAGACAGCATGCCTGATATTCAACCTTAAGGAAAGAATCCAAATAAAAAAGATATTCCACACAAACACAACCAAAAGATAGTGTACTTCTTTTTAGTTCTTGAGAGGAAGGCTTTGTGGATAAACACTATATTAATATTAAGACCTGCCAACCCAAACCTGCAAATAACCCTCCTTTTAGGGCTGTAGACTTCAATTTTTGGGCATGGGTTACTTAGCATTTTTGTGTAATGCTGGGAGTTGACTGACATCAGGTGAGCATACAGAAGACCTTCCCAAGCTAGTTCTCTCTCTCTCTCTCTCTCTCTCTCTCTCTCTCTCTCTCTCTCTCTCTCTCTCTCCAATTCAGTAGGGAAAGGATGAACAGAACTGGTTGTGCTGGCTGTTTATCCTTAGAAAAGCCTGAACAAAGTCATCCTCATCCGGAAGGCCCTCAAAAGCCTAGCCTGTCATTGAAGTTGATATGACTAACAGCAGCAAGAACTGTGCACTTGAAGAGAAACATTTTCCCCTCACCCATGTTTGAAAGTATGTTTTCTAAATATACTTGAATCATTCGATTTGTGTGATAACTTCTCTGACTGGATGCCCATGTGACCAATACATGTCAGCCACTTGCCAAACCCCCCCAAAAAATGTGTTGTGTGAGGGATAGGTAAGCACTGAAATCACAGCAACATTTTATGATGACCTCAGTCCATAAACTCTTCATCCTGAGGCTGTATCAATGACTAATGGAATACGCAGAGACGGATATGATGCACAGCAATGAACATGAACAGAATGGAAGAGAACTTGGAAATTGCAGCATGCAAAATAATACAGATCAAACAAGCTCCTTTCTACAAATTCAAAGCTAGAAAAAAAAAACATTGCTTTATGGTTAGAATTGGACTACTGAGTCATCTGTGACAGGAGGTGAAAGACTAATGCCTCCAAGAAGGAACAAGAAAAGGCTCTGAGGTGTGACCTAGGTCTTGTTTCTTCATCTTGAAAGCCCAATGTTACATGTTAGTTACATGTAAATGGCCCTCAGTGATTTTAGCTTTGCTGTAAGTATACCTCCTCATTTTACCACCCAGAAAGTTAGAGTTAAAGGGAGAACCAGTCTGAGACATAGCATCTTCTGTATACTCAGTTTTGCTAGGTACTTTCCCAATTCCTACACTGCTCCTTTCACTGTATTGTCCCTAATTTTCAAATGACGCTACATTTCAAAGGTCAAATTCAGGATAGAACAGCTTTAAAAATGTGGCTTTTGTTCAGCTAGAATTCTCACAAAGCCTAAACCCACCTGCCTAGGAACAGCACAGGCTCCGGTAGGCTAGGACCTTTCTACATCAATTAACAACTAGTTAAATGCCCCAAACAACTTGCCTACAAGTTAATCTGATAAAATCAATTCAGTAATTACTGTTACCTCCACCGACGTATGTCATGTTGACAACTAAAGATATCTAGGACAATAGTCTTTAAATGGTGGAGTATATATACCAATATTGCAACTATACTGTGTTTACACAAATGCAAAAATCAATGTAGGTTCATTTGAAAAGCATGCCTAATTTTAAAATCTGAGCACTTGGAGATATTCAGAAAACTAATATTCAAACCCTTGTTCCCTGTCCTGTAATGGTAAATTCAGAGGATTATTGATATTACTGAGGTTATCATTTTTTCTCATGACTTTGCCAAGGAAATCTAGAAATTCTCTCAGGCTTCCTACAAGTTTGTGTCTTTATATAAAGAAGAGAAGCTGGGGTTGGGAAGATGGCTTAGTCTGGACCTGACTTTGGACCCCTAACACATATGTTATCAAAGAAGCCAGATGTAGTCCTGTGTCTGTAACCCTATGCAGTAGGAGCTGACATAGTCAGATATCTGGACCTCTCTGGCTGGTCTAGCCAATTAGTGAGGTCTAGGTTCAATGAGAGACTATCTCAAAAAAATAAGGCAGAGAGCTATCAAAACTATTTGATGTCATCCTCTGACCTCTGCAAATACACACACATGTATACATGTACACAGACTGTATATACACAGGAAAGAGAAGAGAAACCATTCAACTCTCCTGCTTCATTCCTCTGTGAAGGATGTGAGCATAGTAAGGCATTTTTAAAGGCTCAGAGCTGTGTGTGGATAAAAATAGCCAGCTATGAGATGAAACGTGGCACTATTTGAGGTCCCACACCCTCACTATTTCTTACAGCAGCTGCCATCGTGCAGTAGAAATCTGTAGCAGCTTCAAAGATAAATGGTTCTGGGAAAGGGAAGGACAGGAAACGGACTTTCTCTATCCCATCTTCTAAATGAGAAAATGTATGTCTGTGTCTTCATCTAATAGCAAGTAAATCAAGTTTGAATATGTCATGGGATTCTCATGGTGAACGCTATAATCATTTACAACTAACTCTGTTTCTCTCTGAATTCAAGTTGCTAAATGGAACTGAAGTGCAGAACACAGCAGCTGAAAATGGATTTATCTCCTACTTGAGCCTAGAACTTTCAGCAGTGTTCCAAGCATGCTGCAGGCACTGGCTTACAGCATTCTTGACCACAAGGAGCTTTAAATTGACTGCAATTCAATAAGAAGGAAACTGGGATTTGCGGACAAATAACTGATTTAAGCAGGTGGGTGATGTACAGGATTAGAACCCAACGCCTCCAGATTCCTACTCGAGACTTAGATTCATCTACTATTTTGAAATCGTATTTGTCACATGCAAATGTAGGCCCACAGCCACACTTCTCAGCCTTTTGGCTAAGATACCATTTACATTTAGAGAGGGTAAACTACTTCTTCAAGGTCATTCAGGAAAATCCATTCATGTTAATTATTTGAAGAACCTTTGCTCCCTTGTACACATGCAACGCTCTATGAGATTATCAAACTGCAGATCTGCAGACACGGAAAGTTGAGGACCATTTCAACTGTTTCACGACTTCTGGTATTTTACTTGTCTGAGAAACATATGTTGATTTCTATGTTGCAATTCTTAGCCTGGGTGACTTTCATGGTGAGACAAGGTGTGGTAAGACATTTGTGGTGTAGCAACATTATTTGCTAACGAGAGCAGCAGAAATGCCTACTGAATACGCAGCTGCTTAGACTAAATTTGTGTTGTACATATGATGTGCCCCAGCCTTCGTGAGCCTCTGGGATGCCCCACAGAGACTGAGCTTGGTGGAATCACATTCTTCATATGTCCAGGCTGAGTTTTCCCTTGAAAATTATTCTGAAAGTTCATATCTTACTTAGCTTCTAAAATAGCCTCTAAAAATAGCTCCGCATACTTATTATAGACTGTCTTTTCAAGAAAATGTTAAAAAAAAACCTTGTAGGAGAAATCTCCAAAAAAAATCATCTAATATTCACTAGCATCCTTAAATCCATCTTTTAAAAACTTTAATGTAACTAAGAGATAATACAAGTAAAGACAGATACTTAAGGAGAAATAAATCACAATATTCTCTCTAATAAATTTGTTTTTCTTTCCAGCATTATTGTGGATTTTTTTTCAGAATTCTTCTCTGTGTTGGTTTAGTTCAATCTGATTAACTAATTTTAGATGTTTAATTCTCCACTGGGGATTACAGCTTCCATTGGGCGATGTTAATTTGAGGTTAACATTGGTGTTTGTGAAATGTTATGCCTGGGTAATAGTTTGCAACATGCATGGGTATTTGAATTGGGATAATGGACAGTAAAGATCTCCCACATATGGGCTCTGCTCTGCTAACAGCATCACAAAACACTGTATATTGTCAGTTTCAGTTAAATTAAGTGTATCTAGAAAATCAAAGATCTAAGCCCAACAGGCATGCTGTTTCTAGAATATACAGTCCAACTAAGTACCCTAAGAATTGTGTCAGAGATAACTTTAAACCCAATGTAAAAAGATAGACTGATGCTTTGTTGTGCTGATAAGATCTCAAGAGATCTGGGAAAGAGCTGCCCCTTAGTGGTGAGAGCCAAGGATATCTTTGTGGATACCTAGAAGTTTCTCTAGTCATTCATTGCTTAATTTTTTGAAGAGAATTCTTACAATTTTATGTTGCCTTGACAGACATTTTTAATGTAAGTTCTACTTTGTCACACAAGGCTCAGTTTTCTATTCCTTGCCTCCTCCCAGGTCCTCAGTGTGATCCACAGTTTCTTTATAAAACATTTCTAGTAGCCACCCACCATTGGTGCAGTAATTATAACCCCCATAATTAGCCTGATGACTCCCATATCACGGTTTGTGGAGACATATAGCAGCGAAACCCTCTTAACTCACTACATCCCTCTCAATTTTGTACTCCTTGCTCTCGGAGTGCTAGTAGAAACTTTTTTTGGATAATCCCTTGGACCTGAATAAGAGGATCAACAAACTCTTGGCTCACCTTCTCCCTACATACTCCCTAACTTCAGTGGATATGGCCCCTGGATGTGCTATACACTCTCAGGACCTATTAAGTAGTAAAAAAAAAAATCTGTTTTATGTCTCTCCTATCACTTCAAGAGTTAGTCTCTATCTTAAAATCCCAAGTTAAAACAGTTGAGAAGACATTTACTATCATTTCTATAACCCAAAATGTCTCATGGTTTAGAGTACACAGGAACATTCTAGCCACATTCTACCAAACAGCACCAGGGATATTTCTATGGTCCAGGTCAGTTCTCCCCGCAGGCCAACTTGCTCCTCTCTTTCCCACCCTTGCCACTGCTCTCTCCATACCTGGGATGCTTTTTGTTTCAAAGGCTGGAGTGAGAGGTGTTATCATCTCCCCATTCTCATGCTTCTCTTTTCTCAGATAGCAACTTTTAATAGGAAATATTTCTGTTTATTCCTTGATAATTTAATGCACACCATATACTTATGGTATTTTTATTTGAAGCATATGTGATTATATTTCAGACGAATCGAGGGGAGGAAAATAGCATGGGAAGTCATAAAGGGTATACAGATTTACAGAAGCCTTTAAACCATCTCCAAATTCCCACTTGACCCCTTCTTAGATGCCCCAGTTTTCGTTCTCCTAACATCCTCATTCCCCATTCTCCTTCTTCCTATACAAATTCCTTTTTGCTAGTTTCCAAAAATAAGCTAGAGAGCCTCATGTTGATGATAATTTTGTTCACATTAGTAGGAATCTGACAGCTTTCACAGTCAACTTTAGAACTTCTACCTCTCTATCATAAAACTTCCACCAGAGGAAATATTTCTATCAGCAGTGAGGATGTGAGTCTTAATAGCATGTTTTATTAAGAGAGAATCCACAGGCTATAATTGAGAATAACCCCCAATGACAAGACTGCAAACCTGTTGTCATCTCTTAGGTTATTAAAGGCATTTCTGACCATGAAATACTGATCCTCCTGAGGATGTATTGAGTATCTAGAAGGAAGGATGGAAGACGCCATCAGAAAGTGATCTTGCTATCTCACCGCTTTGACTGGAGTGTTTATCTCAATGTCAAACTGTTATGGGTACATCATTCTGCCAGCTATTTTGATGCATTTTCCCAGGTGCTGCTAGGACGAAGTCCTTTGGTTAGTTCTCTATGAGAGCAACTATGGCTACTATTGAAATGCTCCAATAAGCCAGGTGCGGGGGCACCTACCTCTAAGTCTAGCACCTGGAAGGTTACAGCAGAAAGATCATGAGTTCGGCAACCAGTGTGAGCTAAAAATGCAAGAAATAAATAAGAGAAGAGAGAAGAAAGTAATTGCATAGGCACGCCACCCTGAATTTGTTTGATTTCATCTAATCGTGTGAACCTAAGCAGGGTGAGACGTAGTTAGTACCTGGATGTGAGAGAGGAAGGAAGGAGGAGGAAAGAACAGCAGCATCCAAGTAGCATCCACCATGCTCCCCCACTTAGTCTTATGAGATTTGGCTAATAGCAAAGATGTCCTAAAGATGTAATGCCTTGGACAGTCAAGATGATGCCCATGCTCAGATTCTTAGCATCAAAGGTTACAGGATGATCTGTAAGATCAGAAAATCTTTGGTAATTTTCAATAACTAAAGAGAAATGTGTCTTTCAAAGAAACCCCTCTTACCAATAAAGTAGCATTCCATGGTCTACTTACAAATACAGAAGCCAAAGGGGAGAGAGGGCACTCCACTTTAGGATTTGTTATCACAGTGTCTGGTAAGACGGTGCGTGTAGTATCTCTGAAGAGCTATAAACTCAGCAGCACAGGTGGCACAACTCAAGGCCTGCAGGACCTTCTTCTTCTGTTGTGCAGTCCACAGGCAGCTGAGAGCCATGGCCATGTTCATCAGAATCAGGACCACTATAACCAGTTAATTTTCTTTCATACCACACGGACAAGATGACCATGCAGAGGTTCAGTTGTCGGCACAGCACTGTTGGGTGAAGTATCTACTGCTGGATCTAGGAAATTAAGAGAGCATGGGTGGTCAGTCCTTCCCCAGGGCTGAGACATTCCCTCCCCAGTGTCATAGCCTGACATTTCCTGGGCTATGTCTCTATTGGCAGTTCTTAACTGATATTTTTCTATGTCCATTTTCTATTTAGCCAGGCATTTTGACGGTGGCTTGGTTTTGTTTTCTTTAGTATTTGTTTTGTTTTTGTTTGCTTTGTTTTGCGGTGATGATGATGATGATGATGATGATGATGATGATGATGATGATGATCTGGAAATCTTGGGGGAAAATTTATGAACCAAAAAGGGAGTGACTGTCTCCTAGAAACAGCTGTACACAAGAATCAGAATGCCTTAATGAAGTGGAGCTAGGTGTAGGACATGAAGAAATCAAGAAAAATGTTTTATTTTCAGAAGCCATTCAGCTGCTTATGCAAGCCAGGAGCATGTGCAGATGAGAGAACATGGGTACCTGTTGCTCATTTCACTGTGAGACTACTTCTGGAATGATAATAGTTACTAACAGCCTGTGACATCTGTTGCATGGGAGAGTGAACATAGTTCACAGCAATTCCTAGTATTTTAGAACATATAGAAGTAAGGACACTGAATGTCCTTACCACAAAGAAAAGAACCAGGGGACCAGGCAGATTCACTAGTTGAACTGATTTGACCAGCATGCAATCTATTCATATTAAACCATGTATATATAATTTTCATGTTCTGAAAAAAATAAAATAAAGGAACAGTGAGATAGCTCTGTGGGAAAAGTTGTTTGCTGCTATGCCTAATGACACGAGTTCAATCTCCAGGAACTGAATGGTAGAAATAGAGATCAACTCCCACAAGTGGTTCTTTGATCTCCACTCAAGAGCCATGCCACACTTTTAGGAGCATACACACAAGCAGTGAATAAATAAAAAATATTTCCTGAACTACATCTAAGAAAGGGCTGAGAGGGCATGGTGAGCTGATGACTGGTTGCCAGCAGTTCAGCTCTGTTGGAACATAAACTGAAACACGGCAAAATAAATAAATAACAAATAAATAAATTTAAAACACACACACATACATACACACACACACACACACACACACACACACATTAAAGACAAGACAAGACAGGAGAGAAGAAAGCTTGGGAATTGTTGTGACTGTGCCAGGGTGGAAAGCACCTTATGAGGAGAAGAGAGACAGATGCAGTCACATTAACAAACTTGCCCATAATAGTGTGGAGAACAATTGTAGAGCACAAAACTGGAGTTGGGCATTAAATGCAGAAATGTGGCACTGTTTTGTGTAGGATGGAGAATGTGTGAAAAACCGTGGAAAGAGGTGGTAGAGCTCTTTGGAGGGAGAAACTGTGAGGATTTAGTGAGAGATGCGACAGGCTTCTGAGGGAAAAAAAAGGTGGAAGGTGTCTGAGAGCCAGAAGGAAGTTAGCAAGAAAAGAAAAACAACAAAACAAAACAAAACAAAACACTCAAAACCAAAATGAAACATAAAACCCCTGAGAGAACATACTTAGATATGGAGGAAAGAACCAATAATGACCATGACCATGGACAAAATAATGCTACATGCCTAGAAAGTGTTCACCTTGTGACCCAAATAGAACTAATAAAGATGTGTGTGTGTGTGTGTGTGTGTGTGTGTGTGTGTGTGTGTGTGTGTGTGTGTGTGTGTGAGATATATTCTTGTATCTGCCATGGGATAAGATTCCAGATGAATTCCAACCTTGTGTCCCACAAATGTAATCTAGATTCCCATGTGTTTCACTCTCAGTTCTTACTACAAAGTAAGTACTTAGTGTTTAATTGTTCATATTAAATGAACCATGTGTATCATTTAAACCAGAAAACAAACATGGGTAATTTGAGTTAAAAGATTTGAACCCATTTGTGTTTCAGAAATATAAAGTTTTAGTCTATTCCTCTATTAGTTGCATTACTGTCTATCTCACAAGGCTAAAATCATGACAAAGAGCAGATAGCTTAATGGGATACATTTTTTTAATAATTAACTAATCCTTTTAATTAAAAAATATGGAAAGATCATAACAGCCACTTCAGAACTGAAAAGTTCACTGGAAACTATTTTCATCCTAGGGTGTGGATGTGTTTAATGCTATTGTGATAAGAAAATGAATTATGTATTAGTATCAGGGTCATGCCAGTCCCACTAGAAAGAAAAGTTACAGAAAATGCTCTTTGTCAATTAGGTGGAAATAACTTATTTCTAGTTTAACAACTTCTCATTGTCAAACAACAAAATTAATATGGTTGAAGAAAGTTTTAACTAAGTTTTAAAAATAACTTTCATTGAAATGATGGTACCTCAAAATGCATTCAAAAAGCACATTGAGAAAAACTGTAATCCTTTGAGTTTCTGGTTGGAATGCTACTGACATATTCCTGCTGATGGTTGCTATGTTTACTGCTGCTGTGCCCAACTGGTAAAGATTGCTGCAAGAAGAGAGGAAGTATGAATTTTTATCAGGAATGAATAATATGTATGAATATGGTGACTGGGAAGAAAGTAACAGCTTTTTGAAGTCTAAAGAGATTGGGATCATGTTCTCCTAAATGCTGCATGTAATTGTGCTGATAGCAATGAGTATTTTCAGATCTATAGTTAAAAAAACATGATATATTTGATTTCTTTTATTGAGTGTCAATCTATTGTCAAATAGAACTTAAAGACTGTGGTGATTTAAATAAGAAATGTCCCCATAGGTTTCTGCATTTGAACACTTGGTCCTCCGTGATGATATTTGTGGACATTTAAGAGATTTGGCTTTGGTTGAGAAAACCCACCACTTGGGATGGAATTTCAAATGCCTCACCTTATTTCCACGTTTCTCTCTGTGTTGCATTTTCATGAGCTCTCAGCTTCCTTCTCCTGCTGACATGCCTGATGCTTGCTGCTATGCCTCCATGCCTCCCCAATAAGATGGACTCTTACTTCTCTGGAACCATAAACCCAAACCATCTTCCTTCTCTAAGTTACCTTGGTCATGTTTTCTTGCAGGATATTTGATTATACTGTGAACCCCAAGATTGTGTTATTTACTGAAAAATCCTGTGGTATGTCTCAACCTTAGTACACACCTCTAATCCAATATCTAAAGTCAACGCTAGGTCAAGAGGCAGAGAACGCAACCAAGTTGTCAGGAAGTAAAAATAAGTAATCAGAAAGGGTGGACATTGAGTTAAAGGGTATTTAAGAAAGCATGGAGAAGGAGAAAGTTTTGTTTTCTTTCTGTGATGTCCATGGAGGAGAACGATCAGCTAGGTGCTTTTCCTGCCTCTCTGAGCTACCAAGTTTTCACCCCAACATCTGGCTTCTAAATGTTCATTTGGTAAATGGAATGCCTGGAATATTTACTTTTTAAAAACAATGTTATTTTTCAAAACAATAGAAAAGTAACTAATAGAAAATTTGGTATTAAGGAGTGGGCTGTTGCTGTTAGGAACTTGAAAATATTGATTTCTGAAGAACTTTGGAAGGCTTTGGAACATCAGATTAGAAAATCCATTGAATGCTCTAATCACAGCTTAAAGAACTATGCTAGTAAGAGCTTAAAGGAAGACTATAATACTGAGGGTAATGTAAGCTATGGAAGATCATCTCAAGAGGTTTCAGAGTTGATCAATATTAGCAATTGAGATAGACGCCAGAAGTGTGATACTTTGGCCATGCATTTGGCTGTTCTTCCCATGTCCTGGGAACCTGTTTGAGGTTACATTTGAAAGTAATAGACAAACTTCTTTGGTATAGGAAACTTTAAGATTACATAATGTTGAGTCTGTGACATCATTATTATGAATAGTATGTATGCAGGTCTACATGAAAAAGAGTAAGTGAATCAAAATAATATTGAATTTCTCATCAGTTTGAAGAGAAAAATGGAACAACAAAACTTAATTTCACAGCTGTACATGTTCAGAAAATTAGTGCCATTAAGGAAAAAACTATTGTGTTAGGAAAGATTCAACAAGAAATGCTTCCAACATGTGAAATAAAACATAAGGCCTTTTCTGGTCCTAGAAATAAACCTTATAGAAACTCTGCTGCTAAAATAATTCAAGAGGTGAGGATTTATCCCAAGTCAGCAGCAGAACCTGGCAGGACCTTCTGTGTGATGCGTAAAGATGCAATAGTGAAGGGATCATGGCTTCTTCCTCTATGGTTTCAGAGAGCCACGGAGGCAAGGCTGCATATGGCAGGGTTGTTCCTTCATCAGATCCTGCAAAAGGACCATGAAATGTCATAGTATGAAGCTGAGAAAGTGAAGGCTGGACTTCAGTGGAGACCCAAAAATACTGGAGATGACAGAGGAATCAGACATCGTGCCAAGGAAAGCTACATGCGAAGAGTAGAGCCGGGGCAAGAAAGGTGAGTACTTCAGAAGCAAATCTTGAGGGACAGAGTTATCTAAGTCAGTTATAGTTAAAGTCCCAGGCACCAGATTTGATCCAATATCTCCTCACTGTGGTGTGATTTCTCATACTGGGAAATGTATTCTAGGCTATTATATGTTGGAACTTGCTTGGTTGTTGTTGTTGGTGGTGGTGGTGTTACAGGAAATAGCAGTTAAGAAATTACCTTGAGTTTCTGACAAGACTTTGAACCTTCAAGCATTTTAAAAATGTTGAAACTATGAAAGACTGGTGACTTTTGAAGTTGGACTAAATAAATTTTGCATTATAATATGCCTATAAGGTCTATGGAGGCCAGGGAGTGCAATGTGGGGTTTCAATGATAAATTCCCCTCCCCTAGAGGCTCCAGTATTTGAATACATGTTTCTGGAGGTGGCATTTTTCAGGGGAGATTTAGATGTGGCCTTGCTGGGGGAATTATGTCACTGATGTAAGCATAAGACCTCACACTACTTTTATTTTCTTCTATTTCATGCTTGTGGTAGAAAATGTGAACTTTCAGCTCCATGTCCCTGATGTGATGACTACTGCTTGTTACCATCCCTTTGCCCCACCATGATGAACTTTATTGATCTAGGACTGTAAGCTCAAACATGCCCCTCTATAATTTTTCTTGATCATAGTATTTTTATCACAAAATGTATTAATACAGAAAATATGAACAAATGTTTTATCCACTAATTTCAAAGACAATTTTTAGTGAAGAACTTGAAGCAAGATAGGTCTCCTCTGATCACTAAGGATTTTGAACTTTTCTTTAGGTGGTTTTCAGCCATTCGAGATTACTCTGTTGTGAATTCTTGGTTTAGTTTTATACCCCATTTTGTGATTGGTTTTTTGGGTTTTTTTGGTGGTTAACTTCTTGAGTTCTTTATATATACTGGATATTAGCCTTCTATCAGATGTGGGGTTAGTGAAGTTTTTTTTCCCAATCTGTAGGTTACTGATTTATTTTATTGACTATGTTCTTTGCCTTACAGAAGCCTTCCAGTTTCATGAGGTCCCATTTATCAATTCTTGATCTTAGAGAGTGAATCATTAGAGTTCTCTTTAGGAAATTTCCTCCTGCAATAATGAGTTCAAGGATCTTTCCCACTTTCTCTTCTATTAGATTCAGTGTATCTGGTTTTATGTTCAGGTTCTTGATCCACTTGGACTTGAGCTTTGTGCAAGGTGACAAAAATGGGTCTTTTTCATTTTTCAACAGCCAGCCAGTTAGACCAGCACCATTATTGAAGATGCTTTCTTTCTTCCTTTGTATATTTTTGGCTTCTTTGTCAAAGACTAAGTGTGTGTAAGTGTGTGGTTTTATTTTTGGGTCTTCAATTCTATTCCATTGATCAACCTTTCTGACTCTGTACCAATACCATTCAGTTTTTATCACTATTGCTCTGTAGTAGAACTTGAGGTCAGGGATGGTGATAATTCTACCAGCCATTCTGTTATTGTTAATTTTTTTTTGCTATTTTGGTTTTTTTGCCATCCAGAAGAATTTGAGAATTGCTCTTTCCATGTCTTTGAAGAACTGTATTGTGATTTTGATGGGGATCACATTGAATCTATAGATTGCCTTTGGTAGGATGGCCATTTTTCTATGTTAATTCTGCCAATCCATGAGCATGGGAGATCTCTCCATTTTCTGAGATCTTCTTCTATTTCTTTCTTGAAAGACTTGAGGTTTTTATTATACAGATCTTTCACTTGTTCTGTTAGAGTTACCCCAAGATATTTTATATTATCTGTGGGTATTGTGAAGGGAGTTGTTACCCTAATTTCTTTCTCAGCCTGTTTGTCATTTGTGTAAAGGAAGGCTAATGATTTATTTGAGTTAATTTTATATCCAGCCACTTTGCTGAAGTTGTTTATCAGCTGGAGAAGTTCTCTGGTAGAATTTTTGGGATTGTTTATATGTATTAATATATTATATTAAAAGGTGTCACCTGCAAATAGTGACACCTTTAATCTTTCTTTGCCAATTTGTATCCCCTTGATCTCTTTTTTGTCTTATTGTTCTAGCTAGCATTTCAGGTACTATATTGAATAGATATACCAGTCAGAATGACTAAGATCAAAACATCAGTTAACAACACATGTTGGTGAAGATGTAGAGAAAGAGGAACATTCCTCCATTGCTGGTGGGATTGAAAATTGGTACAAACACTCTGGAAATCAATTTAAAGGTTCATCAGAAAATTGGAAATAGATCTACCTAAATATCCAGAAATACCAGAATTTACTCAAAAGATGCCCTATTATGTCAAAGGGGTTCATATTCCACTATGTTTATAGTGACCTTTTCTGTGATA
Organism: Rattus norvegicus; assembly: GCF_021556685.1. Classification (NCBI taxonomy): domain Eukaryota; kingdom Metazoa; phylum Chordata; class Mammalia; order Rodentia; family Muridae; genus Rattus; species Rattus norvegicus. The sequence goes on from NC_141534.1 coordinate 120,455,115, forward strand.
GTCAAAAGCTGAAAACAACCCTGATGTCCCACAATAGAAAAATCAATACAGAAAATTGATTCAGAAATCAATGAAATACTATTCAGCTATTAAAAATGAGGCCATCCTGAGTTTTGCATGCAAATGGATGGAACTAGAAATTATCACCCTGAGTTAGTTAACTCAGATCCAAAATGTCATGCACGGTATATTCTCACTAATAAGTGGATTTTAGCCAAAAAAAAAAAAAAGGACAGAATACCAGAATACCCAAGATACAGTCCACAGAACTTGAAAAGGTCAACAAGCTGAAGGGCCCAAATGATCTCACCTCAGTTCCCACTTGGGAGGAAGAAAAAGGTGACCACAAGGGGAGAGGGAGTGAGGGACAGGGAGGGAAAAGGGATGGGTGTAGGGGTAGAGAGGAACCTGATCTGGTCTTGGGTGGGGGAAAAGGACTGAAGCCCCGAGGGCCAGCAGAAAGAAAGGAAATAGGCTACCTCTGAGAGGAAGGAGGTTGGGAGGCCCCTCCACAATGTACCAGAGACCTGGAAAGTCAGAGATTATCAGGACTCAAAGAGGGGAAGACCCTAGATGAAATGCCCTACAGTGAGGAGAGGGAACTTGTTGAGCCCACCTCCAGCAGAAAGATAGGGCATCAAGTGAGGGATGGGGTTGCTATCCCACAGTCAAAACTCTTACCCATAATTCTTCCTGTCTTAAAGAAATGCAGGGATGGAAATGGAGAAGAGCCTAAGAAAAAGAAGGTCCAGCAACAGGACAAAAGTGGGATCCAGCTCAAAGGGAAGCCCCAAGACCTGACAGCATAACTGAGGCTATGGAGTGCTCACAAAAAGGGACCTATCATGGGTCTCCCCAAAAGACCCAATAAGGAGCTGAAAAAGTAAGTTGCAGATATGTGCATCCAACCAAAGAATAGAAGCTACTGACCACTCTGGCTAAATTAGGGAAAAGCTGGAGGAAGCTGAGGAGGAGGGTATCCTTATAGGAGGACCAGCAGTCTCAATTAACCTGAACCCCTGAAATCTCTAGACACTAGTTCACCAACAAAGCAGCATACACCAGCTGATATGAGGCCCCTAACACAAATACAGCAAAGGATTCCCAGGTTCGGGTTCAATCAGAGAAGCTGCACCTAACCCTCAAGGTACTGGAGGCCCCAGGATGTTTAGAGGTCTGGTAGGATGGGGTAAGAGTGGGGAATTGGGGGCATCCTTGTGGAGATGGGGGAGGGGAGCAGGGAGGAGGTATGGGATGTGGAACAATTGGAGGGTGGACTGGGAGGGGAATAAAATCTGGAGTGTAAAAAATAAAATAAAATAAAATAAAATAAAATAAAATAAAATAAAAAGCGGTAGGTCTCCTCAGTGGCACCCCAATCCCTTCTGTTCTCCTTGTGCAATGAGCCCTTGGCACATATTCCAGAATACTAGCCCTGGCTTTATATTCTTGCCTCCTCTGTCCCACATTTTAGATGTGGTATATATGCCCCAAAATAAAATAGTATGCACATGAGATACATGTAGGTCTTCTTATCAAAATCCCAAGAGAAATCTGTCTTAGGTTTCTCCATGTTGACAATCATTCCTTTCCTTAGTCTAATTTTGTAACAAATGTGTCTTCATGCTCTTATTAATAATTTTACAAAGTGTGCATGTATCCCTATACATTCCAGCTCTGCTGGTCTTAGGAACTCCTAAAAGGTTTGCAGGAAGGTCACTTGGCTGACAATGACTTCTTTAGGTATGAAGGTGCACTGTATCCACAGAGCATTGTACGAGTGTCAGTTCCTTGCTTTCATACTAACATTGATATTTTCTGCTTTTGCAAGTGAGCTGGTGTACAACACCATCTCTCCACTTTCATTTGGGTTTTTCTTATTATTAGAAAGATCAGAGTTCCCTTCCCTTAGTTATTTGGTCAGTTGGATCCTTGTTTAAAGAGCAACTCTTCAATCTTTTGCTCATATTTACCGAACAGTCTCTTGTTGGTGCATGTGTGTTACTTAGATGCTTTGAAATTTTTTTGTTTCAAATATATCACATTTATACCTTGTCTTTGTATACTTTTAATAGTGTTTATTTCATATTAATGAACAAAAAGATTTCTGCCAGTTTTAGTTTAACAAACTTTTGTCCAAAGCAATAAAATTAATATCAGGTGAGAAAAAACTTACCAAATTTTAGACTGACTTTCAAATACCTTACATTTCAATAACTGCTTCTCAAAATGTACTTGGTTATAGTGCAATGTATGCTTGGACTGCACCTAGGCTCCCACATATGTAACATATGTGCAACTTGGTCTTCATGTGATTTCTCTAACAATTAAAGTGGGGGTTGCCTGCTTTTGGAACCCTTTCCCCAAGCTGGGCTGCCTTGTCTGGTCTCAGAGGGAAAGCATGCACTTAATCCTGCTGCAACTTAATAATGACAGGGTGACTTAGTATCATTGGTGGCCATCCCTTCTCTGAGAAAAAAAGAAGATGGGATGGGAGGAGGGAATGCTAGAACAAGAGAAGGGAAATGAGGATGCAATTCAGATATAAAGTGAATGAATCATAGATAGATAGATAGATAGATAGATAGATAGATAGATAGATAGATAGATAGATAGATAGATCCTTTAAAAAGAAAGAAATATTTCAGCTGGGCATTACAGCACATGGCTTTAATCCCTGCACATGGGAGGCACAACAGATCTTTGTGAGTGAAAGTCCAGCCTGGTCTATATAATGAGTTCTAGGACAGTCAAAGTGAGGCCTTGTCTCAATTTTAAAATGCTTTTACACAATGTAGGGGGAGTTAGTCCCACATTGATTTTAAAAGGTTTGTGCCTTTATTATTCTCGTTTAGTTGTGCATTTTTCTTGAATTGGAATTTCATATAGTGTGATATATTATTCCAAATGAATAGTAAATGCCCTAGCACCATTGAATTATTGGTGCCATTTCTGTCCTGAACCCCTATACTAAAGCCAATAGATATAAGGGTCACTTTTCTGAATCTCTCCCTGTGTTCACAGCCTATGTGTCTAGCTCTACCAGTCACATTTACTTCAGGCTTTTAATCATAGTGGCAACATGGAAAGTTAATTGGCTTTTTATTTTCCTATTCTAGGACTTCTCTGTCCTGATATAAAGTTTTGACATAATTGACCAAGTATCGTGCAGCCCCTCCTTAGATTGCCTGAAAATCTCCTTATGGTGCCTTACAATGAGCATGACTGTCTCCATGTAGGAAGGTGTGCTTTAAAATACCAAAACAGTTAATGGTGGAGTGAAGAAATAGGCTCATTGTTAAGAGCACTGGGTTTCCTTGCAGAGTACCTAAGTTTGATTCTCAGAATCCACAGTTCACAACTGTGTGTATATTCCAGAGAATCTGACACTCTTCTGGCTTGTATTAGCGTGGCTCACATGATATACAGATATACATGCAAATAAAAAACTCAAACACATTTTTGTAAGTCACTATTTCTTTTATTATTTTTGAAAGTCTAGTATATAATTCTTAAGATACACTATTATATTCTTATCATTTTAATGTTGTATTACACAGCAAAATTTTGTCATCAACTAGTGGTTTTCCGATAGAAGAGGTTCAAATAGGTTTTTATATTGATTTGGTGTATAGCAGCCTGTTACACTTTCGTTGATTCTAGTTAATTCTGGTAGATTGTTCTCTATTCACTTTGCGTTATTCAGAATGACTGTGGCCAGATGATAAGGGATCAAAGCACAGGGTATGTTCCAGCAGAGCTGGCCATCCATTGCTGGCTCTGTTCATTCTGCATTGCTAGTAGTCCAATGTGAGTAGCAGATACATCTCAAGGCATAAAACCAACAAGAGGGTTGACATTCACATACTCCCATGAGAGAGAGGGACTTCTGATGAGTTTAGATTTCTTGATATTATGAGCCTTTTCAGGATTACCCTAAAATAGGATCTTCTTGTTCTCTAAAATGTCTCTTTCTCCTTTTCTTTTTTTAATCTTTAAAGGATGGATTTCAGAAAACCACTTCAAATGTCTCTTCTACAGCAAAAATAAAATCTACACCTCATAGTCAGTAGCACTGTCATCCAAATGCACCCACTAGCTTATTTTAATGCTTAGCAGCACACATCTTAGGAGATCGTTGTGCATGCATCTACAACAGTCACATTTCTAGAAGATTAGCTGGTAGGGGATCCCTATGTGGACTCTCTGCTACACACAACAGGTTGGTATCTGTGTGTGTGTGTGTGTGTGTGTGTGTGTGTGTGTGTGTGTGTGTTATAACTCCATATTTCCCATTAGGATATGTGATCCCCATGACTATCAAAGACTTTCAGGCACATTGACTGCCATCTCTACCTGACCCTTTTTGTGAAAGTGAAAAAAAGGAATGGGTAAACTCACTGTCAAATTGCCTTCTTAGAAGTTATGCCATAGAACCTTCCACACAGCATCAGTACCATACCTGTGAGGTGAGATCTCCACAAACAATTTGAAATGATGGCTGTAACAACTTATATAGACACTTGAGATTTGAAAGGAAAACTGTAAGTTCAGTGATTGAGTTCATTTGAACAATGGGAACTAAATGATGCTGCAAGGCGGTTAAATTAACACAGAGTAAGTTCCTTCTCCTTGGGATGTCTTCAGCATAAAAAGTCCATCCGATGCTTGTTGGAGTTTTTGGTTTGCAAATAAACTTACTCTACTTTAGAGCCAAGTTAAGAAATGTCTATACGAATATGAGAAGAATGTGTTCTTGATCCTACATATGATGTTTTGCATAATTATCTATCAAAAGAATTAATAAAATCCTTTCATTGAGCTGATCCCAATGAAAGCAACCCATTAACTTCAAGACCTCCTTTTTTATCCATACAGAAATAAGTCATTATATAGCTAAAATATGATTGCATGTTTTGTTCAGCTCATTTTGCACATAAATAAACCTGTATTTAGAGTGTTCTGTGGCCTGTGACAGAGCAATGGCACACAGCTTGCTGGTGCTTTGTGGCAATCTCCATGGGAAACAGGCATGGCACTTTTCTCAGTCCTCTGAACAGTGTACATGGGAAAGTTGTGTTCAGGGCATCTTGCTACATGCCAGAAACTTCATGATACAACTGTCCTGAATATTGCTATGAGGTGAGCAGCCTACTGTGGTGATTTCATGGATATATATCATTATGTTTTGGTCTTAGCACCTCCACTGTATCTTCTCATTTCCCCTTGCTGGTCCTCCTTTCTCCAATTAGTTCCCCCTTTCTGATACCTGACATATACATTTTTACTACTCTTTTATCCTCCCTTCCCTTCTGTTTACACACACCCCTCCTCTCTCAAAAACCCTCTTCTTTCATATTCTACACACATATTCTCACATTCTCTTGTTCTCTCTCTCTCTCTCTCTCTCTCTCTCTCTCTCTCTCTCTCTCTCTCTCTCTCCCTCCAAATAATTAAAGGATGTAATATATGACTGAGTCTGTTGTGTTTGTTGTTTGTTTCCTTTTGAAATAATGACCTCGAGTGCAATTTGTATCCACTAGGGTGGCTAATATTCTTGCTAGGTAGTGACTTCTAAGTGTGTTGAGAGTTGAGGAAGCAACCACAGCAGTGAGATATGAGGGACACATCTTTCTACTCTTAAACCTACTAAGAATTAACTAACCTGCTGGAGGGCAGAGAGTTGCAGCTGCTGGTACCATGTAGTTCAATGAAGTCTTGAACACAAGGATTCCACAGCAGTGAACTCCAGGACAGATAGGTATCTCCCAAGCTTGATCTACCCACTGACCTAGGCTATCAAAGTGAACTGTTTCCAGCTGTGCAAGTGTGTTCCCAACCATCAAGGGCAAGAAACTCTTTCTCTGTGCCTTTGACTGCCTGAGTCAAACCTTCCATCATTTTACCTAGACATCTTCCCTTAGAATATTTAGCCTTGTGTTGGGTTTTCTTCCTTCCCATTCATTTAATCTACCAGGATCTTTCTCTTAAAAGAGAACAAATATTTTGGTTGTTAGAAAATGGTATGGCTTCTATCACAAGCTATCAACAATGTTGTAGCATAACAATAATAATGTCAGCTAAACTAATGCACACAACTGTGTGTTGAGGTGGGAAGGGGGTAATTTGTGAAGAGTTTGAGAAGGGTAAAAATATGACCCAGATATATTGGATGAAAAATTTTAAAAATAAATATTTTTAAAAAAATTTTTCTTTGATAACCATGTCTCTGATCCGTGAACTGTAGTTTACTAATCCTCACTGAATAGTAAGATTAGAAAACTCTACTTTGAGTCTCATTGTCTCTCTTATATTAAAGCTATTTGCCTTAGGTTTGTCCTTTGTAACTGATGATCAATAGCTTTATGTAAATAGTGTTATACATCAGTCTTCTTCTAGATTAGTACTTGCTCAATCTATGAGGAAGTGGGTTGACACAGGGTTTCATACAGCCCAGGCCTGTCTTGAACTCTTTATGGCCACTGATAAATTGAACTTTTGATCTCCCTTCCTAATGCTAAGGTTATAACTATATGCCACCACATCCACTTTTATGCAAATCCAGGACCTTGGCATACTAGGCAAGTATTCCACCAATTTAGCTGTATCTTCAGTCCTGAAACAATATTTTTAATGAATTCAGAGAAAATTATAATTATTACCCTTTCAAATAACATCATACTTCTTTCCACTTTTGCCACCTGGAAATTATAAAATGTATGTGAATATTTCTCTCCTAATATATTATTCATATACTTCTGTTTTATATTTTCTATCTTTTTTTGCCCAACAATTCTTTATTAAACTGTGACTTACATGTTGTTCTATACACTGTCAACACTTATGGTGCATATTTCCTATATATAGAAGTTTTTTTTAATTCCACCAGTCTATTTCTAGTTCTTTATCATTTTCTTGTTTTTATTTCAACTTGCATATTTTTAATCATTTTAAGACTAAGGCACAGTGGTGCATACAGAAGTTCTCAATGCTTGAGGACTGAGGCAAAATGATTACAAGTTTGAGACCAGGTAGAACTACATAGTAAGAGTAAGTTCAGAGCCAATCTGGACTATGTAGCAAGACTTTGTTTCAAAAGTAATTAATTAATTAAGAACAAATCACAGACAAAATACTTTCATGCAATCCATCTGACTATCTATTCTTTGAAACTCTTGAAGTAAGGCCAGCTGGACAGCTCTTGCTTTACTGCCTCTCATTTTGGTTTAATTACTTTAACTTGAGTCTTATGATTGTGGGTTATAATTTCATCCACAGCAGAGCTTTATGGGACCATTTTCCCTCCCTTGAGGCTTTCCTTTAATTCTGTCCTAAACCCCAGGAAAATGTGACAGGGAAAGATTCTCTGCTCAGAAACTTCTGCTCTCCTTTCAAGAATACACATTTTTAAACTCAAGTTGGTGTCACAACAGATAGCATATTATGAACGTATCATTCAAACATGCAACAAATATATTCACTGTGGGTTTAAACTATCCAGTTTTGACTTGATGTGTGACTCTCAGTTACAAATATACTCTTCTCTGGAGCCCCAAAAGGCACATCATACCCTTACATGGGAGCAGCTTTAAAACTCCAGCCCTTGGACAGTATGTTATAGCAGTAACCTTCTCCAAGGCAGAGAAGCTGCTGAGATGGCTCACACAGTTTTCCATTTTCATTTTCTTTTTAGCCCTCTGTGAAGTTCCCTTTAAGTCTTGTTCTTTATTTCTATTTTCTAAAAGGAAAAAAATAATTCAAGGAATATGTCTTTATCTGGATTCATCGCAGTAGGCAGGGTTTCCAGATTACACATTCTTTTTTAATATTTATTAGTTCAGCCTTGTTTTGGCAACAGTCTAAAGATGCACATCTAATACATTGCCTTTAGAGATAACAGCTCTGAATTTAAATCCATTATCTGACAAGTGTTTATTGCTTGGGCTTAACCTTACTGAGACCAAGTGCTTCATTTATTAATCAAAATAGTTTCTATTCTCATCAGTCAGTTCAGTTACAGGGGGAAAATGTTCATTTTCACTATCAAGTATACAGAATCTTACACAAAGAATTGACTGCTAGCACAACTGTTGGCTAGAGACTCAAGGATCAGTGCCCTGAGTAGGGGAACAGGCTCCTCAGGGAGCAGTTTTCTTCAGCACCAATGTTAGCTATAATGCAGGATCAGGATTGGGAGACTGGATATTGATACAGTTTTGAAACACCTGTTGACCTGTGGCAAGGTAACACAGCTCTGGATGGATAGCCTGGCCCTTCTGGGCATGATCAATCAACCCATTGTCTTTGTGGTTGTGCTTGCCAGTTGGTCAGCTTGAAACACATTACCTACCTATCCCTACCTCCCATGTTTGTTCTAGGACTTCTTTTTTTTTTAATTATTTATTTATTTATTTATTTTTTTATTAACTTGAGTATTTCTTATATACATTTCGAGTGTTATTCCCTTTCCCGGTTTCCGGGCAAACATCCCCCTCCCCCCTCCCCTTCCTTATGGGTGTTCCCCTCCCAACCCTCCCCCCATTTCCGCCCTCCCCCCATAGACTAGTTCACTGGGGGTTCAGTCTTAGCAGGACCCAGGGCTTCCCCTTCCACTGGTGCTCTTACTAGGATATTCATTGCTACCTATGGGGTCAGAGTCCAGGGTCAGTCCATGTATAGTCTTTAGGTAGTGGCTTAGTCCCTGGAAGCTCTGGTTGCTTGGCATTGTTGTACTTTTGGGGTCTCGAGCCCCTTCAAGCTCTTTCAGTTCTTTCTCTGATTCCTTCAATAGGGGACCTATTCTCAGTTCAGTGGTTTGCTGCTGGCATTCGCCTCTGTATTTGCTGTATTCTGGCTGTGTCTCTCAGGAGCGATCTACATCCGGCTCCTGTCGGTCTGCACTTCTTTGCTTCATCCATCTTGTCTAATTGGGTAGCTGTATATGTATGGGCCACATGTGGGGCAGGCTCTGAATGGGTGTTCCTTCAGTCTCTGTTTTAATCTTTGCCTCTCCCTTCCCTGCCAAGGGTATTCTTTTTCCTCATTTAAAGAAGGAGTGAAGCATTCACATTTTGATCATCCGTCTTGAGTTTCGTTTGTTCTAGGGATCTAGGGTAATTCAAGCATTTGGGCTAATAGCCACTTATCAATGAGTGCATACCATGTATGTCTTTCTGTGATTGGGTTAGCTCACTCAGGATGATATTTTCCAGTTCCAACCATTTGCCTACGAATTTCATAAACTCGTTGTTTTTGATAGCTGAGTAATATTCCATTGTGTAGATGTACCACATTTTCTGTATCCATTCCTCTGTTGAAGGGCATCTGGGTTCTTTCCATTTTCTGGCTATTATCAATAAGGCTGCGATGAACATAGTGGAGCACGTGTCTCTTTTATATGTTGAGGCATCTTTTGGGTATATGCCCAAGAGAGGTATAGCTGGATCCTCAGGCAGTTCAATGTCCAATTTTCTGAGGAACCTCCAGACTGATTTCCAGAATGGTTTTACCAGTCTGCAATCCCACCAACAATGGAGGAGTGTTCCTCTTTCTCCACATCCTCGCCAGCATCTGCTGTCACCTGAGTTTTTGATCTTAGCCAATCGCACTGGTGTGAGGTGAAATCTCAGGGTTGTTTTGATTTGCATTTCCCTTATGACTAAAGATGTTGAACATTTCTTTAGGTGTTTCTCAGCCATTCGGCATTCCTCAGCTGTGAATTCTTTGTTTAGCTCTGAACCCCATTTTTAATAGGGTTATTTGTTTCCCTGCGGTCTAACTTCTTGAGTTCTTTGTATATTTTGGATATAAGGCCTCTATCTGTTGTAGGATTGGTAAAGATCTTTTCCCAATCTGTTGGTTGCTGTTTTGTCCTAACCACAGTGTCCTTTGCCTTACAGAAGCTTTGCAGTTTTATGAGATCCCATTTGTCGATTCTTGAGGACTTCTAAATGGAAGAATAATGCTATCTCTTACTCACTCTATAATGTAGTGTGGGAAAGTCTGGTGCCTACTCTTCACTGTACACAAAACAAGCTTCTGAGACAGTTGGTTCAAGGTGTCACAGATATCGATATCATAGGATGAATAAAAGATAATGAATGGCAGACCAAATACGCACAACTGAGTTGCCATGAGGCAAGTGCCCAATTTGACTCTTAAGACCCACAGTTGCTTTCCAATGACGCACGACTTGTGTTTCATCTGAACAGCTTATGATTGATCACATAAAATTTCCTTATATTCACAGGTATTGATTTGCCAAAATCTGATTGTTTCTTTAAAGAAATAAATGAGGCAATGATTTCTAGATGAAACTCATGGTTCTCTTTCAAGACGCAGCATTACTTAGTCAATCAGATAAGACCAACCTAACAACATTCACAGCTCTCACATTTGGACATCTGTGCTCCAGTTGGGTGGACTAGCATAGCACTGATGAGAATGGCAAGGTAGCACAGGCATGATTACACACAGAGCCCCTAACATGTACTGCAATCAGCCAGGGGCGTCTGGAACCATTCCTCCCTTGTTGGATGATGCTGCCAAATACCTCATATTGTTAATAGTGCTCTTGGTTGCATATAATATGAGATGCTGCATAAAGAAGAAAACTTTCAGATAGATGTTATCTGATACAAAAGAAATAAACTAAACTAAATTTTATTCAAAATATTAAAAGAGAGAACTTTCTCCCACCTGATTTTCTACAACACTATAAAGGATGTTAACAAATTGTAAGTAGGTCAGTCAGACCATAATTCAACATAGTGTTTTAAGTTAGGAGAATTTTGAATGGACACGGGGCAAGATAGGGAGATCTTTCTCTACATTGTGACTCAGCATGGCCCAACCTTTCTCCTTTGTGGTCCACATCAGTAGCTCCTTTGAAGTTGTCACAATATGTCCCCTCATCTAACATGTCCGTATTTACGGACACATAATACCCACAGTGATCCTTGAGGTGGGCCCTAGCTGGTCCCTTGATAGTTTAATGTATAGCAAAGAAAGCTGCAAGTTTTACACTGAACAGTTTAAAAGCTGACCCTAAAAATTTGTGTCTCCCATGTACTCAGGCCAGAGTCAAGTGTACAGAGGCCTGAAACAAATAAAGCCTAGATTTATACCGGTATTAGAACAAACTACTACAGATTTATAACATCCAGAGAAAGCAAGGGGTGCCTCCAGGACCTGGCACACTTTATAACAAACAATGTGTGACAGTTTTCAAGGTGATTTTTCTTTCTGGCAAGTCGCTCCTATCCAGCTACTGTTCAGTCATGTTCATCATTACAGAATTTCTCTCTGCCAGCTGCATGTATCCTTTACCCCCAAATCATAATCGATACCGGGCCATACTTCTAAAACATTTGACTCCAAACACATCTCACCTTTTCTGTGCTTTCTTCCCACATGTCCACAGATCACATTTTCTACCAGCTTATAATTTCAGTAGTGGCCATTGCACCAAGAGGTCTCCTAGGTCAAAAGCCCACTTGACACTTGATAGCTACCACTGAACAGGTGGTATGCTAAACCCAGTCTTTCCTGCCTGGAAACTGAATTTAAATAAGTTCTTCCCATAAATTCCTTCTGTATTTTGTTTCAGCAATAAGAAAGATAATTAACAGAGATAACTAATAAGAAAACACATAAAACCATTAATACCATATAAGCAATCAGCAACCCATGTTACCATGTACAGAAACTAAAACCCGTAGAACTGGCATATGATTCAGCAAGTTCCATCCCATGCATGTATACCAGCAGAATGAAAGCAAGCACTGGAATAGGGAGGGGTTCATAGATCATGTTTTTAGCAGACTAATCCTCAGAAGTCCGAAGGTGGAAACAACCTCACTGTATATTGATAGAGAGCTAACTGTTTAAAAAGTATTTTGTACCCATATGCATAATATCACTGAACATTTAAAAGGTGAGAAATTCTGACTCATGCTGTAACACAAACATCATACCGGCTACCTTGATACTCAATGGAGAAATTGTTCCTTTCTCTAGCATTTTACTTAAAACCTAACACTAAATTTTATGAGCTTGAGACGCTAACTGATTACTAAACACAATAAATAGCCCTCTAAAAAGCTAAGGATTGGGCTGGAGAGATGGCTCAGCGGTTAAGAGCACCTGACTGCTCTTCCAGAGGTCCTGAGTTCAATTCCCAGCAACCACATGGTGGCTCACAACCATCTGTAATGGGATCTGATGCCTTCTTCTGGTGTGTCTGAAGACAGCTACAGTGTACTTATATATAATAAATGAATAAATCTTTAAAAAAAAACAAAAAAATACGTTTTAAAAAAAAAGCTAAGGATTTCATATCCTACTCTCAAAAATATCTGGACTGGGGATGTTGTTTAGTGGCAAAGTACTTTTCTACCAGGCACAATAATCTGTCTTTAATCTATAGCATCGCAAATAATAAACTTCAAAAAAGAAGCACATATTCCCATGAATCCATAGCTTCTCCCTTTGCTTACTACTAAATAGGCCAGACAGAAATGTATGCAAAGAGTGCACCTGATTGCAAAACAAGTTCCCACATAGTACACAACGCTCTAATGTTTTGTCCACATGTTTGGGGTTTTCAAAGCAACTGCAGTAGTAACTGCTAGTTACTGGTCACAGGATATAGTAATATTCAATGCATTGACACTGTGTCAAAAATATAGAAGTATGTGTGAAAAGAGTCAGGATGTCAAAAGTTGGGGATGGATTATTATGTGGAAACTGAACTGGTGTAAAAACAGCTGCATTGGTGAGTCCAGCTTTCTCCAAGTGGACTTAGTGGGAGTGGGAGGAGCAAGATGTGAAATTAGTAGGAAAGTTAGAAACCTTCAACCTCTGGAAGTCTTTAATTGCAGGCCAGATTCTGAGTAAGGAGCTTGCTGACCTACCAACTGTCAGATATTTTTAGGCATGAATTTATTTTTAACAATTTTGTTTTAGCAATTTCAAGGGGGAAGAAGTCATCTCTGCATCTTCTTGTGGTTTCTGGAATGTGTTTTGGAGAAAATAGCTCCAATGTATTTCACACCTATAATTTTATTGCTTGGAAAGGACTCCAGGCATTGGCAGGCACAATGGTGAGATCTGCCTGTGCCAAGCCTGTGCCCTCCCAGGTTCTCACACTGCACATCCAGCCCTGCTGAAGGAGAAAACCACTATATGCGTGTGTCTCATATAGACAGAGTTGAAGTTTGACCCTGCACTTGGCTGATATATTCGTAGGACAGATGATATTCCCCAGCATGCAATGGGGGTTTTGTGTCCTTTCTCCACTTCCTTTCTGTAACTGCATATTGCCCATGTCTAAATCCAGTGTAGGATCCATTTCTAGTGCACAAAACTGTGCTGTGCTCCCAGTTATTTGAATGGGAAAGGTAGGGTCATGGATCATAGAGCAAAATACCATCTTTTAAAAGTGTCTTAGCCTTTTCTTCTCTAAAATGTCAGTTCTTCCCAGTCAGTACTCTCACCATTATCTGCCTGCTTCCTAATGATTGATTAGTTTGTGTTTCTACACTCACTCATGCATTCTCCATCTTTCATCCAGCTGGGAGCAGACTGGTAGTCTCTTTTTTATTAATGGCAGTGCAATTTATTTAACTTTGAAGGATATTCCTTTTATTTTATTTATAATTTTGAACTATTAATAGCCACAGAACACCTATCAGTGTCCATCCCAAGAAAGACAGGCAATGAAGATGAAGCATAGCCCTAGGCTTCTGCCTCTGATATTCTTACTTTCTGTGTTTCTATTCTGAGGTATTTGATTGGGATGAACAGGGGTAGCCCAGTCTCCCTGTGTCAGAGCAACTGTACTGCAAGCAATTGCTGCTGAACCAAGTGAAGAAGGTGTGAGCAATTCTGAGCCTTCTGGAACTCAGCTAATTTCTAAGTTTTGTCATCCGTATGAGACTCGGGAAATATTTCCTCTCATGATCACCTTGATTACCTTTACATCACATCCTGAAATTTTCCCATTTAACAACCTCAACAAATCCTCTCTTTGAGGTAGGATATTGAAGTAGGATAGGATGTAAAATATAATGGAGTCAAGATTGGCGGGGAACTCATGACCCTCTGGCCTTAGTTGTCTAAGAGTTGGAAATATATGTCCACTGCTATGTGTGTTTCTGGTACTCCACTTTTTTTTTGAACATTTTTATTTGCATTTCAAATGTTATCCCCTATCCCGGTTTCCTATCCATAAACCCCCTATATCCTCACCCTTTCCCCTTCTTCTATGTGGCTGTTACCCCTCCCCACACACCCAAGCCTTCCTGCCTCCTCGCCCTGATATTGCCCTACACTGGAGGGTCCAGCATTCTCCTCCCATTGGTGCCCAACGAGGCTCCTTTGCTAAGGAGCCATGAGTCTGTCAATGTGTACTCTTTGGGTGATGGTTTAGTCCCTGGGAGCTCTGGCTGGTTGGTATTGTTGTTCTTATGGGGTTGCAAACCCATTCAGTTCCTTCAGTCCTTTATCTAACCCCTCCAATGGGGACCCCATTCTTATTTCAATGGTTGGCTGCTACCATACCTCTGTATTTGGCATTCGCTGACAGAGCCTCACAGGAGACACATATAAGGCTCCTATCACCATGCACTTCTTGGCATCAGCAATATTCTGTGTTTGGTGGCTATATGCACATGAACTGGATCCCCAAATGGTACAGGCTCTGAACAGCCATTTCTTCAGTCTCTGCTCCAAGCTTTGTCTCCATATCTCATCCTATGTATACTTTTGGTCCCCCCTTTAAAAAGGACTGAAGCATCTACACTTTGGTCATCCCTCTTTCTTGAGCTTCATGTGGTCTGTGGAATGTATCTTGGGTAATTCGAACTTTTGGGCTAATATCCACCTATCATCGAGTGCATACCATATGTGTTTTTCTGTGATTGGGTTACTACACTCAGGATGATATTTTCTAGTTTCATCCATTTGACTAAGAATTTCATGAAGTCATTGTTTTTAATAGCTGAGTAGTACTGCCTTGTGTAGATGTACCACATTTTCTGTATCCATTCCTCTGTTCATGGACATCAGGGATGTTTCCAGCCTCTGGATATTATAAATAAGGCTGCTATGAAGATAGTAGAGCATGGATCCTTGTTATATGTTGGAACATCTTTTGGCTATATGCCCAAGAATGCAATTCAACCCATTCCTATTGCCCTGTACAAAGCTCAAATCCAAGTGTATCAAGGACCTCCACATAGCTGGGTCCTCAGGTAGTACTATGTCCAATTATCTGAGGAACCTCCAGACTGATTTCCAGAGTGGTTGCACCAGCTTGCAATTCCACCAAAAATAAAGAAGTGTTCCTCTTTTTCCACATATTTGCCATCATCTGTTGTCACCTGAGTTTTTTATCTTAGCCATTCTGACTGGTATGAGGTGGAATCTCAGAGTTGTTTTGATTTGAATTTCCCTGATGACTATGGATATTGACCATTTCCTTATGTACTTCTCAACCATTCAATATTCCTTAGCTGTGGATTCTTCATTTAGTTCTGTACCCCATGTTTAATAGGGTTATTTGATTCTCTGGAGTCTAACTTCTTGAGTTTGTATATATTGGATATTAGCTCTCTATCAAATAGTAGGATTGGTAAAGATCTTTTCCCAATCTGTTGGTTGTGTTTTGTCCTAATGAAAGTCCTTTGCCTTACAAAAACTTTGCAGTTCTATGTGGTTCCATTCGTCGATTCTTGATTTTAGAGCATAAGCCATTGGTGTTCAGTTCAGTAGATTTCCCCAGTGTCTATGTGTTTGAGGCTCATCCCCACTTTTTCTTCTATTAGTTTGAGTGTATCTGGTTTTATGTGGAGGTCCTTGATATGATACACTTGGACTTGAGCTTCGTACAGGGCAATAAGAATGGATCAATTTACATTGTTCTACATGCTGACCTCCAGTTGAACCAGCATCATTTGTTGAAAATGCTATCTTTTTTCCACTAAATGTTTTTGGCTCTTTTGTTAAAGATCAAGTGACCATAGTTGTGTTTGTTCATATCCGGGCCTTCAATTCTATTCCATTGATCTACTTGCCTGCCACTACCAATGCCATGCAGCTTTTACCATGATTGGTCTGTAATACAGCTTGAGGTCAGAGATGGTGATTCCCCCAGATGTTCTTTTATAGTTGAGGATAGTTTTCAATATCCTGGCCTTTCCTGTTATTCCAAATGAATTTGCAAATTGCTCTTTCTAACTCTATGAAAAATTGAGTTGGAATTTTGATGGGGATTGCACTGAATCTGTAGATTGCTTTGGGCAAGATGGCCATTTTTACAATGTTAATTTTGCTAATCCATAAGCATGGGAAATCTTTCTACCTTCTGAGATTTCTTTTGATTTCATTCTTCAGAGAAGTAAAATTCTTGTCACACAAATCTTTCACTTGCTTGGTTAGAGTCACACCAAGGTATTTAAATTATTTGTGGCTATTGTGAATGATGTCCTGTCCCTCTTGGGTATACTTGCTTCTTTTTGTTCTAGAGCTTTTAGGTTTGCTGACAAGCTGCTAGTGTATGCTTTCCCCAGTTTCTAATTGGAGGCACTCAGAGCTATGAGTTTTCCTTTTACCACTGCTTTCATTGTATCCAATAAGTTTGGGTATGCTGTGCCTTCATTTTCATTAAATTCTAAAAAGCATTTAGTTTCTTTATTTCTTCCTTGACCAAGTTATCATTGAATAGAGTATTGTTCAACTTCCATATGTATGTGGGCTTTTTGTTGTTTTTGTTGAAGAACAGCCTAAGTCCAAGGTGATCTGATAGGTTGCAAGGGATTATTTCAATCTTTATGTATCTGTTGAGGCCTGTTTTGTGACTGAGTATGAGGTCAATTTTGGAGAAGGTACCAGGAGGTGCTGAGAAGAAGGTATGTTCTTTTGCTTTAGGATGGGATGGTCCATAAATATCTGTTAAATCCATTTGGATCACAACTTCTGTTAGTTTCTATGTTTCTGTTTAGTTTCCATGATCTCTCCACTGCTGTCCATGTCTCCCACTGTTATTGTGTGAGGTGCAATGTGTGCTTTGAAGTTTAATAAGGCTTCTTTTATGAATGTAGGTGCCCTTGCATTTGGAGCATAGATATTCAGGATTAAGTTCATCTTGGTGGATTTTTCTTTTGATGAATATGTAGTGTGCTTCCTTAACTTTTTTGATAAATTTTGGTTGAAGGTCTATTTTATTGAATATTAGAATGGCTACTTTAGCTTGTTTCTTGGGACCATTTCCTTGGAAGATTGTTTTCTAGCATTTAACTCTCAGATACTGTCTTGGTTGCTGAGGTATGTTTCCTATATACAACAAAATGCTGGGTCCTCTTTACTTTTCCAGTCTGTTAGTCTATGTCTTTTTATTAGGGAATTGAGTACATTGAAGCTATGAGATATTAAGGAATCATGATTGTTTTTTCCTGTTATTTTCATTGTCAGAAGTGGAATTATGTCTCTGTGTCTCCCTTCTTTTGAGTGTGTTACAAGAAGATTACCTTCTTGCTTTTTCTAGGGTGTAGTCCTTCCTTGTGTTGAAGTTTTCCATCTATTTTCTTTGGTAGGGCTGGAATTGTGGAAAGATACTGTATAAATTCAGTTTTGTCATGGAATATCTTGGTTTCTCCATCTAAGTTAATTGAGAGTTGTACTGAATATAGTAGCTGCGCTGGCATTTGTGTTCTCTTAGGGGTTTGTATGACATCTGCCCAGGAGCCTCTGGCTTTCATAGTCTCTGGTGAGAAGTCTGGTATAATTTTAATAGATCTGCCTTTATACGTTACTTGACTTTTTCCCTTTACTACTTTTAATATTCTTTCTTTGTTTTGTGCATTTGGTGTTTTGAATATTATGTGACTGGAGGAATTTTTTTTCTGGTCCAATCTATTTGGAGTTCTGTATGCTTCTTGTATGTTTATGGGCATCTCTTTCTTTAGGCTAGGGAAGTTTACTTCTATAATTTTGTTGTAGGTATTTACAGGCCCTTTAAGTTGGGAGTCTTCACTCTCTTCTTTATCTATTACCTTTAGGTTTGATGTCCTCATTGTGTCCTGGATTTCCTGGATGTTTTGGGCTAGGAGCCTTTTACATTTTAAATTTTCTTTGACAGTGGTGTCAATGTTTTCTATGATACCTTTTGCTCCTGAGATTCTCTCTTCTCTCTCTTGTATTCTGTTGGTGATGCTTGCATCTATGACTCTTGATATCTTTCCTAGGTTTTCTGTCTCCAGGGTTGTCTCACTTTGTGATTACTTTACTCTTTCTATTTCCATATTTAGATCCTGGCTGGTTTTCTTCCGTTCTTTTACATGTTTAGCTGTGTTTTGCTACAGTTTTTTAAGGGATTTTTGTGTTTCCTTTTTAAGGACTTCTACTTGTCTACCTGTGTTGTCCGGTATTTCTTTAAGGGGTTTATTTACGTCCTTCTTAGTGTCCTCTATCATCATCATGAGAAGTAATTTTAAATCCAAATCTTGCTTTTCTGGTGTGTTTGGATATCCAGTATTTGCTTTGTTGGGAGAACTGTGCTCTGATGATACCAAGTAGTCTTGGTTTCTGTTGCTTAGGTTCTTGTTCTTGCCTCTGTCCATCTGGTTGTCTCTGGTGTTAGCTGGTCCTGCTGTCTCTAACAGTGTCTTGACCCTCCTGTAAGCTTGTGTGTCAGCACTCCTGGAGAATGGCTTTCTCCTAGCTGGATCTTAGTACAGAGAGCTGTGGGACTGGGACAGCTGCAGGTGCAGATAGAAACCGGAAGTGTCATCTCCCAGACTGCTCCTGGGTTCCTGTGTCCTGACAACTCCAGGTGGATCCCTTGGAGCAGAAGTGGTGGTGTTACCTCTCCTCTCAGGTGTTTCAGCGATCCTGGCGGCTGGCTTTCAGCTCTGGGCGCAGGCAGAGATCCAAAGGATCCTGTCCCTGACTGCTCCTAAATTCCTGTGTCCAGAGGGTTCTAGGCGGGTTCCTCTTGGGTCAGGAATGTGAACAGAAGTGGTGGTCTCCCCTGAGCTCTCAGGCTTGTCCACACTTCTGAGAATCCAGCTCTCTCCCCCACAGAGGTATTCTATCTTTATAGAGCATGATCATTCCTACTAACCACAAGTGCTCCCCTCTCAGCTTCCATTGACCTGGACTACACTGAGAACTTGACTTTAGGATCTGAGTATTCTCTGCACCTTCCCACTTTTGCAGACTTCTTTGCATAATTCTGTTTCAAAAATGTTCTTGCCTCATATCCCCTGCTTTTGCTTTTTTTTGTTACACAGACTGACAGGCCAAATTCACTTTCATTTCTGAATGCTGACGCTTTGAGATCTGAACATTTCTGAACAAGAAGGACTAACCTCCCTGTAGGTAGAGTTCTAAAAACTAAGTAAAATATTTGCCTCCCAGTGTCTTTTCTGACACAAAACTTCCAGGCCATAGTCTACACCCAAATCTCTTATCCCTTAAGGCTGGCCCTAGACTAATGGACAAGGCTTACTACAGATAGAGGTTGCCTATGGCCTTCAGATATGATCATCTGAGAGTGTTTGTCATCCTCCCGGGATATCACAACAATACATACTTTTCTTCTGTCCCTCAGAGCCACACTAGCACTCCCCCCTGAGGACTCCACAATGGAGTATGCTCTTTCCTAGCAGTAGTAAGCCATCCTTTCAAAGGCAGTCACTTGCTTTTCTGCTATCTTTACCATAAAGTCATATTTCAAAATGTCATCTCTCACCATGAAAACTTTTTTAGAACTCAGATGAAGATGTCTGAGATTTTTCTGAAGAAAGCCAAATAAAAACTCTCATCATTTTCTTAATATATTCATGGTGATTAACCATTAATCCTGCCTGCAGACCACAGTCACTTCTAAGGATATTTCTACCTTTACTCCAGTTACTTGTGAAGTTACCTGTACACGTCCCATCTATCTCGCATACCTGACTTCCCTGTCTAGCTACCGTATCTTTTATCTGATAAAGAAAACAGAAACCATCAGAGCTGAAATTTGTCCCTTCAGTGAATAGTCTACCCATGCCCCCTCTGACATTTCCATACCTTTCCATGCATAGAAAAGCTGCTTTTTTCCTGGGTAGAGCCTGGCCTTCCATTAGAAGCTCACTGGACGCACTTCATCAGCAATCACAGCAGAAGTGATTCCTTTCTTTTCCTGCATCCCTGTAACTATGTCCTCTATATAGTATAGCATGGTTAAGCCATGCTCTTCTGGTCATCACACTGAAGCAACATTTCTCAGCCTCTGGTAATGCTAAGTATCTGAGGTCAATCTCCAACATGCTTTCAATGTGTATGAAAAGGTTCAGGTATGCATTCCTAAAAGACAAGAAGTTTTGGGAAATTTTACCAAACTGAAAAGCCAGTTCCATGAGTCCAAGAAGGACCCAACTCCAAAAGACCTCCAGCTGATGGATTTACCTCAATCTACATTATCTTGCAGAGATGCTAAGCTGCCTGTACTTTCTTAGCTCTCTTGTCATAAAACCTCAGTCCTGCTTCACCTAGATTATGACTTTGCTTTGCTTCTATACTGAGCCTGGCTTCCAGATTTATAGATCTATTCCACACCACAATAAAACTGTCTTCACTTTTATTTTCACTTAATGTATGATTTTTCTCGTTTACACAATTAGACTCCAATATATTTAATATGTTGGCTGAATAACTGACAGCCTTAAATTCCCCGTTCCTATGAATAGTAACTTATTTGAGAAGAAGGTCTGTGTAGAAATATTTGTTGATGGGATGGAATGTTCTCCTGTACTGTCTGGGTGAGCCCAAAGCAAACATGAGGGTCCTTATAAAAGACAGCAGCAAGACCAGAGTGCGACAATTGGTCTTGGCAGTAGAATATCATCTGAGCCAAAGACAAGGAATACAGGCCTCCCCAAGAGAACTTGAATGGAGGAACGTGTTTCCCCTCAGGGATATAATACGAAGTAAGCTCTGCAGATGTGTGTAGACTTCAACCCTATAAAATAGAATAAATTTGAGATTTTCTCAGTCACAATGTTTGTAGCAATCTATAATCTATTAACAGCAGTAGAAAAGTAATATCTTCATAATATATTTTAAATCTGGCCTTCCCTGGGTTTTTTTTTTTATTTTGTTTCTGAAATTTATTTAAGAACCCTGATCATCTATCCAAACTATATTGTTCTAGATGAAACTAACTCCATTCTGATGGTATTGTTTGACTTGTTTTTCAATTAAAGGAAATGCTATATTTTGTTTTTAGATCTAAAAATCCTTGTAATAGAATTCAATTTGGGGGAGGAAGCACTTCACAGATGGGGCTGTGAAAATCTTATGGCATCAACTCAGGATATATACATCTGTCTGTTTTCATGACTAAACATTGATTGTTTCATCCAATGTCACTTTGATGGATCCTTGATGATGGCCCCATCAATGTACAGTGAACGTGTTGATGAATGACATCAACAATAAATATTCGGTCTGTTTTTTATTAAGAATGGTAAAGATATTGTACTTTTTTTTTACCACGTTATTGCTTCTGAAGTCATTGGCTAAATTTAATTCACATAAAGAATATTTTTCCAATCAAATATTTGCTAAACCTGAGGCAGAGTTTGAGCAGGAAAGGTAAATATTTGATTTTTTACATCAATTTCCATAAAAATGAGTTCATCGCCGGTGATTTCCCTTCTGCTTGCTCTTACTTGCCTTCTCTACCATCAGCCCTGCCTGTGGGTTCTCATGGGTGCCATTGTTTGAATGGCATAACTCCTGGGAGCTCAACTAATTTCAGAACCTGAGGATTCTCATCCATTTGGATTTTTTTTCCTCGTGAAAAGTAGCTCAGAGACTTAAAAGTTCACACAGTAGCTCACCCTGGGCTCCTCCCCCTGGCTTGCTCCAAACCACAGAAAAAGTTGACAAGTAGTGGTAGTTCATGGCTTAAACAAGGCTTTATTTCTTAGTGTGTATCCCAAGGACATCCCTCCAAGCTCAGCATCAGTACATTGACAGCTTGTAATCAACCAGAAGCATTTTAAATCTGAGTGTCTTTCCCCTGGGGACTAAACACTTACTCACTCGCCACCCGTACTCACCCCCAGCCCAACATCAGTGAGGATTCTCAGGCCCTCTCTAAAAAATAAAATAAAATAAAAAATAAAAAATAAAAAAATTTGAGAGAGGCAGCTCCTGGGAATTTGTTGTTTATTTAAAGTCAACTTTGCTTTTCTTTTTAAAGATAAAACTAGCTTAATCAACATTTGCATTTGTACCAAAAGGCTTTTGGTATGGCAAATAGAGAAAAGAACATCTTTAACTGACAGAGTATGGAGTATGGAGCAAGTGATTGATAGTTAAGGAATTTGAGTAGAACTGAGGCTCTGCCTGTGTTTCTAGTGTTTTCAGTGGTGCCAGATACAGTGACCTGCATTCAGATATTTTGAAGGCCTTGGCAAAACTTGGGAATAGAGCCTGTGTGAAAAACTCTCATTCACCCTTCAGTATGGAAAGAAAGACTTATACAGCAGTAGCACCAGGGAATGTGCAGGGGACAGAGAGTCCAGGGTATAACTCATAAATAGGAGAACTTGTAAGTCTTAAGGCATCTTCTTGAACATTTTATTATGCTAAAATAATTCTGACATGTAAAGGATTTGGTTAACCTTAGCTCACTCCTTGCAATAAGTAGCCCGCAGATGAAAACAAAACTATTTTTCAAAGGGAATTATAAGGGAAAAAAGGAAATGTTTTAATATACTTTTGTGACAAAGCAAAGTTTAAGATTTCCAAACCAGAAGCTGCAAAGAAGATGGTTGAGAGAGTTTATGGATAGCATGAAAATGTCAAAGTTTCCCACGAACATGATGGGCAAGAGATTAAATTTAAAATATCTGCAATATTGTGTGGAGTGTAAATTTTGATGAAATGATTCTAAATTCAGTCTGTGGTAATTAAAACTGCTATAACACCAGGTCTGAGGCAGTGGGCTACAGAGTGCAACAGGAAGTTGTCACAGGTTCCTCAGCACAGAAGCAGATTAACACTGCAGTGAGCAGTAGAACCCAGAAATGTACTGATGGAGACCACCCTCAATGCACACAGAGAACTGGCTATAAAGAATAATTTCAATTCATGGGTCCAAATAGGATCATTCAGCCCGTGGTGTTCAGCCGTTTGGTTAATTATAAGGAAAAATAAAGTTATATTATTTTGCCACAGGAAACACTAAAATGCATTCGCAGTGGCTCTCCGGGCACTGATTGAATGATTAATTCTTGGTACTTTTTAAAGATTGTTATTGAGAAAAGTCAGTTGGACATGAGGAATCAGTAAAAAGACTTCTCTATAATGTGCCTGTTACAGACCAAGCCATGCCAGAGACACAGGCAGTACAAATCCTGACACAGAGAAACTCACAAATACGACAGGCATGGGTATCCTAGAGATTATAAAAAAGTTTGTAACAGGTTGAAGGACTATGTGACCATCAGAATAACTGCTGCTTCTACAAAATGCAACTTAAATATACACAA
The DNA here is from genome assembly GCF_021556685.1 of Rattus norvegicus. Lineage (NCBI taxonomy): Eukaryota > Metazoa > Chordata > Mammalia > Rodentia > Muridae > Rattus > Rattus norvegicus. The sequence continues at coordinate 120,478,664 of NC_141534.1, forward strand.
GCTCAGATACACAAGAGGCCCCATTCACGACACTCACGGTATCACAGCTTTCAGTATGGCAGACCCAACCAAGTAACTCTCAACAAGGGATTTCAATTAACCTGTTTCTTGCTTACAGGACACACACACACACACATTCACACACACACACACACACACACACACACACACACACACACTGGGATCTTCATTTCCTACTCAACAAAGTTTCCTCAATATTAAATGATAAAATCAAATTGCTGAAGAATTTTAATTTGTATGTAAATGAAATTACAATAGCATGTATATAAAAAAATCACATAATATAAAACAAAAATAAAGAAAAGAAGGAATAGAAGAAGATATGTGGATAGGCAAATTTTCATCATTAAAAAGACCCATTAAATTTAATATAATGGCAACCTCTTAACTTTGAAGAAAGCTAGGGAAGGAAAGGGAATTTTAACTATATTGTTAAAACTTCATTTATAATTGTTCTCCCTGTATTAGTTATAGCCATGTCAGTGTAAGCTCAAACCTTGACAGAAGCACCTGGAGACAGGAACAGCTTAGTTTTGCCCATCCATTCAGAGACTTCAGTTCACTGTGACATCCAGTCCATGAGAATGAGGGGCAGCAGCAGGAATTTTTGGGACCTTCCATTTCATGTCAGAAGACTAGGAAGCTGATAGGGCAGGCCAGAATCTGGGATGGGTATCACCTTTAAAGGTTTACCCGTGAGATGTACTTCCCCTCTTAAAGTCTCCACAGCCTCCAAAATCATAATGTAAGCTGATACTGAGCATTCAAAGCATAAGCCTATAAGGACATCTAAAATTCAAGCTGCAAAGTTCTCTAAAGGAACTCACAGAAGGCACGAATGCCTACCAACTTGAATCAAGTAGCATATGTGTCAATGTTTATCATATTTGTTTGGTAAAGTAGGAGTCAGATTTTTGTTTACCTTTGAAATTGTCAGTTAAATTTTTAATTTTTATGATGTACTATTGACATTTTAAGAAAATAAAGAAAATATATGTTGCAGTTTAGATCTTCTCAGTACAGAAACATCTTTTTAGATTCCACAGACAGAATAAAATTTAGAATACCTTAGAAAAATACAAATGAAAAAGCAATGGAAAACTGAAATAACTGCTTGCCAATTGATAAAGTCATAATAATGATGACAGAAACAAATGCCATATTAGAAAAAGGGACAAGAGATTGTTACCAAGAGCAAATAAACAAAAATAATAAGAACTGTAAGCACTGCTTACATTAAGTAAGAACATTAAGTAAGAACTGCATTTTTAGAAAAGGACAAGAAACACTTAAAGCTGCTTTAAAAATAAACAACAGAAAAAGCAGCACTGGTGAAGCAAGGAGCTGAAGTGTGTTGCTTGGGTTTGAGATAATCTGAATTTCCCATTCTGACCCTTACAAAGCTGAGCAGTGAACAGGGAGAAGAAAGGAGGTGGGGAGAGAAAGAGAGACCTTGCTTGGCTTTGCCAGCAGTTATCCGAAAATTCATTTGGGATTTTCAGCTCCTAAATGTGAGTTCTGGAAAAGTTTTCTCTTAGTCCATCAACAGTATCTTTTTGTGTACACATATTCTGGTCAGAACAGTGACATAGCAGTCTAAATGGTTCTCACCCAGCAGATCCACAAAGACACTTATTGTCCTAAATTTTGTTTAAAACTCTGTATATGGAAGAGAGAAAACATTAACACGAACATGAAAGGGAGAAGTGCTCATATGTATTTATCTATGACTTCTAATTATCACTATTTCCTAAAACTTCTTGAGAGGGTGAGAGGAAGGGTGGGAGGAGGGAGGGAGGGAGGGGGAGAGAGAGAGAGAGAGAGAGAGAGAGAGAGAGAGAGAGAGAGAGAGAGAGAGAGAGAGAAAGAGAGAGAGAGAGAGAGAGAGAGAGAGAGAGAGAGAGAGAGAGAGAGTGTTTGTTGTGAAGCCAAGCGGCTTTAAACCTGGGTCTCTAACATATGAGAGAGGCATGTTTTTTGTTTTTGTTTTTGTTTTTGTTTGTTTGGTTGATTTTTTTTATGACTGAGTCATGCTATCAACCCTGTATCTTCTTTTGTTTTGTTTTTACAAAAATGAGAAGCTAACTCCTTTTATACCGGTGTCAAAGTCAAACAAAACTATAAGATGAGTCTCTATCTAAGGTTTTACTTGGGGAATGATAGCTAAGAGGACTGCTAATGCAGCTGACACATACATTGCATTGGGCTGCAGATCCACATGCAGGCTGGTGTTGCAGTGGCAGTTTGCCTAGGTGCTGTGAGTGCCTTGATTAGTCTTGTTATCAGGCACAGGTTTAAGACTTCCTTCCTCAGTCTCCCTATCTCCATTCTGAATCTGAAGGCTTTCACAGTAGTGACATGATCTGCACACCTTAAAAGAAAAATCTCCTGTTGAAAAAGAAGCAAAAGAGCAAAAAGTTTTTCAAATATTTAAGTGAGTCAGTGAGATGATACAATGACTTAATGACTAAGAAGCATGAAGGCAAGGGACACAAATTGGAAGTGGTTCTGCACTTTACCTCTCCTGGGCCCATACCATATCCCAGGGAAGAAACAAAGAACAGGTAGACACCAAGGAGTAACCTGAATGGACAGTGAGGCTTCTGGATGTCATACCAAGGGACAGGAGTGGACCATGGTTGAGCACAGCAGTCACTAAACAGATTCATGTGAATAGGAGCCCTACTTATATTCCCAATTCTTTGTTCAGGTTGCCCAGGTTGATCAATTACAGCAATGTCAGAAAAGCAAACACACAGGGTATGAAGTCAGGGTGTCACAGGAAGACAGTCCTGTGCGCCTCTCTCTCAGGGATCTCCAAAAGCACTGACATTTTTACCAGGATCCTCTGGGGTGCACGTGGGAAAAAATCAAATAAACAGGTAGCTTTCCCACAAACCGCAGGGGCTTTTGAAGCCACCCATTACATGCCACATAGTTACAGGCAGAAGTTTTCAAATGGCAAGTTGCAAAAGCCATACATACTTGTGGGAAAATAAGCTTAAGCTTCAAATACAGTTGAAAATTTCAAAATAAATTACAATACTCTGAAGCACAAAGTGGTGTCAGAGAGTTCTAGAGGTTGTATCATCCAAACCATGTTTGTTTCCATGAAACAACTATATACATATACATATATATAAATTTTTAGTGAAGAAAACAAACTAGAAATTGCAAATAATTGTAACTGAATAATAAAAGCAAGCATGGCAGTGCCAATCACAGAAAAAGGAAAATGCTGCAAAGACCCTTTTAAAACAAGTGTCTTTAAGTGCATGAATTTGGTTCAAGGGTAGATGGAAAATAAACTAAATTTTCACTCAAGAATTCAGAAGTAACAATGAAAACAATAAGCCTGAGTTAAAAGAAAAGATTAATTCAATAAAATAAACCTACAAATAAAATTTCCAGGTAGCAGTGCCATAAGAATATTCCAGAAATCACCAATAAAGCTAACTTTGGGAAAAGAAAGTTTAAAAAGGAAGTTATACATATGCAATGTAGGAAGCAAAAGGCACACGGTTGCTGACACAGCATGAACCCACACACCATCAAAGATTCATGTAGTTTCAGTTTGGTTACAATGGGGAGTGGCCTGACAGCTCTGATGGGTCTTAGAGATTCCTTGCAATCCTATTTTACTCTTCCAAGAAGATTTCATAGTACATAATTGTTAATATTCACTGAGTGTGTTTTTGGTGATAACCCACACTGAAAACTACACCTCTTCCATGAGGAGTGTTGTGGTAGATTAGAGGCCCTGGGGGACAACAGGTGCTCATACCCAGGACAGAAATCAGCAAGGATCAAACTCTCTCTCTCCACATTTGCATCCAATTAAATATTATGTTTGTCATAATTATAACATGATGATTAAAAAATTAGGAGGGTGGGGAGAGTGTAGCTAAATGATAGAACATTTATTTGGGGTCTGTGTGAGGTACTAGGTTTCATTCCCAAGATCAGGAAGAAGGAAGGGAGGAAGGAAGGAAGGAAGGAAGGAAGGAAGGAAGGAAGGAAGGAAGGAAGGAAGGAAGGGGGGAGGGAGGAAGGAACAGAGAGAAGGAGCATAGAGGAATGGAGGAGAAAGAAAGAGACTAAATAGAAGAGGAATGAGAGAAATGTACATATATATTATGAAATGGTTTAATCAGTCTTACTGTCATGTCTTTCTTCGTGTTTATTATTTTTATGACAGAAACACTTAAAGTTTGTTCTTGAAATGATTTTCAAAAGTGCAGTGCTGAGCCCCTGGCTGACCCCCATGATGTTATCAATTCTTCTGATCAAGTTGATGGTAGGAATTCCAGCCGTTTGGTGATCTCTTTATCCTATTTCATTCCAGTTTTGACTGTGTCTTTTTTTTGTGAGAAATCACCATGTACCATTAACTACAAAATCTCTTATGTATGACTTGCAATTCTATGTTCTCTGAAGACAGAACCAAGAAGATCCCTCATTCAAGCCTGGTATCTGGACTATAGAGTGAGTTCAAGGCCTATCTGGGCTACCTAGGGAGACCCTGTCCCATGCAAAAGTGCTGGAGATTAAGTGCAGCAGGAGAGAAACTTCAAGGCTCTGGGTACAGTCTCCCCCTGCTGAGAACAGCTCTTCACTTCTAAAGCGGCACCCCCACTGTGAAATTCACTTATGATTTCCCCAGCGATTCATGCTTGTATACTTTTTAATGCAAACATTATAATTAGCTTGTCCGGTTTCCCCAAACATATTCCTTTTGTGATCTATTGTGATTATGTTACATCTGCTGATTGCTGTAATAACAACCAGGGGCACTAGGAAACAAATTTTACACAAGAAGACGGCAGCACTCATCCTCTTCCTTCTTTCCTATTGGTAATACTGTTTAGACATGTCTCAGTTTTTGAGCACATCACCTAAGTTTATTCCCCATGATCATTTGATATTGGTTAAAGAATGTGTCTTTCACTGCTACAGTTTACTTGGAGAGCTTGTGCCTCTGATGTCAGTCATTTCTGTGCTTTGCCTCTTTTTATGTAGCTGGTTTCATCCTTTATGTGCAATCATTTATCTGCTCATTTTCCATATATTTCAATCTCAATGTTACCTAATGCCCAATTTAACACCTCCTCTACCTTGCAGAAACAATTTGCAGTAGGTGAGAACTGTGGACCAGTGCTGCAAAACAATGGTAATATTTCACACCTTGTCTAATCTGGATTTTAAAGGAAGATATTCTTTTGTTTACTGATTAAATGTGACACTGGTGACTGCAAACAGACAGATTCAGACAAGCTGCTGCCTAGAAAAAGCTCAGATCAGATCATCTACCTGGAAGAGTGAGAGACCAGCAGAGCTTTCTGGAAGAAACGCTCTCCAACCTGCTGAGCTATGCTGTAAGCTTTGGGACCTGTCATTGATGTCAAGATAGACTTTTGGTGATTTAGCTGTCTTTGACTCATTTCTTTTCTGTAAATAACCTTCCCCATATTCCTATAAGTTGCCCAAATAAAACTCACTGACTCCCCCCCCCAAAAAAAAATGTGACACTGGTGTTTTTCTTGCTCTCTTGAACTCACTCCCCATCACTCTGTCATACAAAAAGATTTATAAGACTCTCTCTCTCTCTCTCTCTCTCTCTCTCTCTCTCTCTCTCTCTCTCTCTCTCTCTCTTCTCTCATTCACTTGCTCTCGCTCTCCCTTCTCCCCTTCTCCCTCCTCCCCCTTTCCCTCCCCTCCCCCTCCCTCGCCCTCTTTCTCTTCGGATTTTTGAGGCAGAGTCTCTCTGTCTATCCCTGGCTGTCTTGGACTCACTCTGTAGACCAGGCTGGACTGCAACTCAGAGATTCACCTCCCTCCTAAGTGCTGGGATGAAAGATGCCATTTTTAAATCTTAAGAAAGTATCTCTTATGCTTACTAAGGCTTATATTTTTTAAAAACCAAAATTTTCAGAAGGTATCTCTTTAATATCTACAAGAAATTGAAAGTTGTATATACATATATTATTTATGTTAATAAAATTGAATTAAATTTAAAATTTATATAATGGGAGTTCCCAGAATTTAGCAATATTTTCAATCCTTCAATAAACCAGAAAACTATCAATTCTTTAAATATCATCTAATGAAATATTTTATTTATTAAGATCTGGAGGAAGTTAGGAGAGGGTAATAAATATGCTCTTCATAGATGTTTCATTAAGGGATTTAAAAAAAACCCAACTTCTTGCAGTAATTTAGACCAAAGCAAGCCCAAATTATAATCCTCTCCTTCCGTCTGGAGTGTGTGGACTATAGCCACTCTTTTGTCTGTCTGTTATGTGTGTCTGATCTGTCTGTCCTTAACGAAGGGTTTTGTTCTGTATTAAATGAACTGTATAAAAAACAGTATGAGAAAGGAATGGGGAGTATTTTCTTACAGAGATCTTTAACTCAAAACTAAAAGCAGATGCTATCAACTTATATACATGTTATATCCCATATTTATGGATATCTGAACCACTGGGCAATCTCTCCAGCTTATACATTTTTAAAAAGTTTCATAAAATAAAATTTTACATTAACGTTTACATCAATTTTAAGACCTTGATTTCTTGTTGCTTTTTTTTTTTTTTGCTCTGCTCTATACAATGTGTTTAAGTGACTTAGGCTTTCTGATTTTCTCTGTGCACTTGAGCAGTTAGATAGACCTGGAGTCTCTGTCCTCTCAAGTGTGTAAACACTGGCAATCCTTTCCAGGTCACCGTCTATTTACAGTATCTGGATTAGTGATGATGGGTTTTGAATTATCTTTAGCAAAACCTACAGGGTGTTAACATCTCAATTTTCTTTCAACCAGATATCTTCATGGCTTCATCACACTCAAAGATCGATGATGCATGCCAGGAAGACAGATGGATGGTGGGAGTGACCATGTGTAGGGCAGGATCAGCCTCAATCCATCCAAGAAATGCAGAACTTACAGCCTAGCTCCAGAGCTTTCAGCATGTAGGATCAGGGCTTCTGGACGCTTTGGAAAATAATGGAGTTGCCACCTTTAAGGAAATTCTTCCTTCATGCTACCCTACTGCTACCCTGCACCAGATATGTCAGTTTCACCACAAACACCAAAGATTTCCTGTTCTTGCTGAAGGCTCCAGTTCTCCTGTTGGGTAAGCTTTCAGGAAAATGAGAAATGGGAAGAAGGCCAAGGGAAAGAAATTGGCCAGCAGGAACACTACAGAGCCAGAGATCCTGGCATGATCCCTGGCCTTTAACCACTAGACCCAAGTTGCATGCCTTTTTGCCCCCAACATTGACAATTTTTTCAAATTCAAACAGACTTCCTTGCTCCTGCCACAAGCCCTTGTTTATGGGGGCCACCAACAATATCAAAGAAGCTGTCGGGAACAACCAAGAGTCTCCCTGGCATCAGAACGGACTATTGTAGAGCTTTGATGATAGAAATTGATGATAGAAATTGAACTTTATATCATGCTGTATATCAGAATTAGAGAGAGAGAGAGAGAGAGAGAGAGAGAGAGAGAGAGAGAGATCAAAAATGGACCTAAGCAAGGTGGAATGACACAGGACAAATGACTCTGGGACAAATATGCGCCACATGAAGAAAAGGCAAGTAGAGCCAAGCAGGATTGTAGAATCTTTGGGGATGGAGAGTGAAGACAAAATTCATTATGGAATGTTTCTCAATTCTTCTAGACAACTGAAACCTTTAAAATAAAAACTTGGAGAAAATGGATAGGAAAAAAGGCCATGTTGTCATTTGTATTTTTAAGCACTATGCAACCCTTCCCTCTTGTCTAAATAAGTCTAGTATGTTGCCACTGAACACCCCTACCTTCCTCTCCATTATTACATGTAGCTTATTTCTTATCCTTGGCTTTTAAACTCTAAAAATGGAGCTGAAGAGATGGCTCAGAACTTAAGACCAGGTCCTGATCTTCCAGAACCAGGTTTTGGTTCCTAGCACCAATATAGTAGCTCACAACCCTTGCTAACTCCAGTTCCAGGAAATATGACACCTTTCTTATGGCTCCCATCAGCCCAGCCTTGCACACTTATACATATGAAATAAAAATAAAATCATCATTTAAAAAAACAAATGACAAATTATAAAAACAAATTTAATTCCTGGCCAAAGAAAGAAATATGCATACATACATGTATAAATTTAAACATGCATATCCTTTATTACTTTGTCTGTTGGCATTTTATCTATAACATTAGGACTGGGTAAAACAGAGGTATAGAATATTTAAATTATAACTACACCATTCTCCCTTTATTCAGTAATCATCTCAGAACTGCAATGTAGCATTTACATCGGAACTTCCAAGCACCATTCTCACATTAATTTCACTTCTAATTTATTCCATATATTTAACCCATATGCCTGTTTCTTTCCATAATTTACCTGTTCTTCTGTTTGTTCTCAGCACTTTATTAAGGACCAGCTTGAGTGACTCATTGAATTTTTAGACTATTCTACTGCTCTCATTGACAGATTCAAGGATGGTAGTATGTAGGTCAGTGACAGAGACTTGCCTAGCATACATGAGGCCCTGGGCTTAAACCCCCTGCACAGCATCAAAAAAGAAAATACAGACTCTGTCTTGGAACAATTTTGTCCCTATTTCCTTTGCACGATATCTTAGCCTTTTAATATTGAATATTAGATGACGATGTCTAAAATATGCTGTAAGCATAATTTAAAAATTTCGGGTTAAATATGAGAACCATTTACATTAGTACAAAAGGAAAGATCCCTGATTCTTCAAATTCAGTAGTTTTCTTAGTGTGCTTGAAGTGAGAAAACATATTTACTAAATAGTAACTGACTTCAGACTAAACCAGAGGTCAGTCTGATCCTCAGGCATGCTCAGTACTTACAGGAACTTCCGCTAATCAGCATTGCTTGGCTTCTGAAACCATAGGTTCTATTCTGCTCCTCTTAAATCTTATTACTTTTTTCTTAAATTAGCTGTGGGCTTCTCTACCTGTTCTTTCCCAAGGTGCTGACATGATGGTTTCCTTCACAATGCTGTGATTCCCCTTAGATGCCCATAGGTGAACATGCTGCCCTTGCCTCCTGAGTCACTCAAGGTAATCATTAATGTGGGTGGATCCAGAGATCTACTTCTTAAATGCAGGTGGATCCCAGATATCTACTTTCTGAATGTGGGTGGATCCAGAGGTCTACTTCTTCTCTTGTGGATGAACAGTCAACAGGCCTGTAAAAGTAAACTTCCTTCAGATGAAAGGGTGAAGCACTCACCTATTGTGTGAAGTATTATGTACACTGTATATGATTACATATTACTATATCCTTACTAAGTGATCCTTAGACAAAAAGATCTAGTCAGTCATATTCTACCACCTAAGCCTATATTCAGGTTTCCCTCATACTCCTTTCACAAAAGGCCACCCCTTCTGTTTAACAATCCCCCCCACACACACTGTAAAGTCACTGAGTAGTAACAAATTGAATCTGTAATCATTGGCATTTTATACAAATGGTACCAGAATTGTTGGAAGTTCTTCCCCTATTGCCAGACAGTACCAGAGAAATAAGTTTCCCCTCTTGAGATTCTTAGTCTTGTTAATAAAGGAATTAAAGAATGGACAAAAAGAATCTCAAGGACAATTTTATTTGAATTTAAAAGAAAAACCCTTAAGGCAAGCTGTAAATCTTAGCAGCTTCCTTAAGGAGGTGAACAGAGGAGGGAAGGAACAAAGCTATGTCTTACGAGTTACTGGCATCGAGGTCTACTACCTGGTAGAAAGCAGTCCCATGGTGGGCACTTGGGTGGAGACCGCTTTAAAGAAAGATTAAGGAAACCCAAAGTATGAGAAAAGGTGTGCATAGGTTCTAGCCAGCATATGAAAGAAACAGACAGAAAAAGGAAAAAGGAAAAGTTGTACTACTCAAAAGAGAGGAAATTCATTTCTGGGAGTGGGGAGGAATTCTGGAAAGGAAACTGCAGTATCTCCTTAAAGAAATAATTTTTCCAACTTGCAATCCCACCAGCAATGGAGGAGTGTTCTTTTCCACATCCTCACCAGCATCTACTGTCACTTGAGTTTTGGATCTTAGACATTCTGACTGGTGTGAGGTAGAATCTCAGGGTCATTTTGATTTGTTTTGTCCTGATGACAGTGTCCTTTTTGTTACAGGAGCTTTTCAATTTTATGAAATCCCACTTGTCTATAATAGATCTTAGAGCCTGAGCCATCGGTGTTCTGTTCAGAAAAATTTCCCAATATTCCAATGTGTTTGAGGTTCTTTCTCACTTTCTCTTCTGTTAGATTCAGTGTATCTGGTTTTATGTGGAAGTGCTTGATGCACTTGGACTTGAGCTTTATACAAGGAGATAATAATGGATCAATTTGCATTCTTCTACATGCTGACTACCACTTGAGCTAGCATCATTTGCTGACTATGCTGTCTTTTCTTCCACTGGATGGTTTTGGGGTTTTGGCTTCTTTGTCAAAGATCAAGTGACAGATGTGTGAAGGTTTGACTCTGGGTCTTCAATTCTATTCCATTGATCTACCTGTCCGTCTCTGTATTAATACCATCCTGTTTTCAACCACTCTATAAATCAGTCTGGCAGTTCCTTAGGAAATTAGACATTTCCTGTAGACCCAGCTATACCACTCCTGGGCATACACTCAAAAGAGGCTCCAACATATAACAAGGACACATGCTCCACTGTGTTCATAGCAACTTTATTTATAATAGCCAAAAGCTGGAAACATCTCAGATGTCCCTCAACAGAGGAATGAATACAAAAATGTTGTACATTTCACAACAGTGTTCTACTCAGCTATTAAAAACAATGACTTCATGAAATTCACAGCAAATGGATGGGACTAGAAAATATCATCCTGAGTGATGTAACCCAGTCACAAATGAATGCACATTGTATGTACTCACTGATAAGTTGATATTAGGAAAAAAGCTCAAAATATCCACCATAGAACTCACAGACTGTATGAAGCTGAAGAAGAAAGAAGACCAAAGTGTGGATGCTTTATTCCTACTTCGAAGGAAGAACAAAATAATCACGGGAGGCAGAGGGAGGAATAGATTTGGAAGAGATAGGGAAGGGGAGGGAAAAGGGGGGCCGGATCAGGCATGGAAGGAAACCAGAGGTGGGGGAGTGCAGAGGATCAGGAATTTGAATGGATATGTGTAACAGTGAGGTATGGGGGACTAGAGGGGCAAGAGGCTCCCAGAACCCAGGGGGGATGACATTAGCTGAAATACTCAACAAATGTGAGTGAGAACCTGAAGAGACCATATCCAGAGCTTAGGCATGGCCTCCACTTGAAGGGTGGGGTCATCCACCCAACTCAAAAATATTAACATGGAATTTCTCCTGTCTAAAGGAAATGTAGGGACAAATAATGGAGCAGAGACTGAAGGAAAGGCCATCTAGAGACTGCCCCGTCTGCAGACACCAAACCCAAAACTATTGCTGATGCCAAGAAGCTCTTGCTGACAGGAGCCTGGTATGGCTGTCCCCTGAGAGGCTTGCCAGAGCCTGACCAATACAGATGCTGATGCTTGCAGCCAGCCATTGGACTGAATACAGGGACCCCAATGGAGAAGTTAGGAGAAGGACTGAAGAAGTACAAGGGGTTTGCAAACCCATAGGAACATTATCAACCAACCAGACACCCCCCATTACCCCTCTCCCCCTGAACTTGCAGGGACTAAACCACCAACCAAGGAATACGCATGGAGGAACCCATGACGACTCTAGCTGGCTATGTAGCAGAGGATGGCCTTGTCTGTCATCAGTGGGAGGGGAAGCCCTTAGTCCTGAGGAAACTCCATGCCAAACATAGGGAAATGCTAGGGTAGTGAAGCCAGAGTGGCTGGGTGGGTGAGGGAGTTCCCTCATAGAAGCAGAGGTAAGGGGGGAATGGGCTAGGGGGATTGCCAAGGGGAAGCTGGGAACAGGGATATCATTTGAAATGGAAATAAATAAAATGACCAATAAAAAAGAAAGAATTATTCCTGAGCATGGCTTAATGTGAACCACCACCCTTCTTAGTGTAGTCCCTTGGTCAGATAATGGATTTAGTCCAACTAGCATGTGAGGTCTTCACTGAGCTTCACTGTTGTTTTCTCTTAATCTAACACAGAGCCTAAACCAAAAAAGCATGTCACATTTGCATTTCATACTGTCCTTACTAAGCCCTGTGAATAATCTCAGGTTTACAGATGAGGGTTCATAGGTCCAAGAGATAGCCTTAAGCCAGCCCAGCCACAAATGGTCTGCATGATGGCTAATGTTATGTTTTAAGTTTAAATTACTATGCTTAAGAGATCTAGAAAACAAAAATCCCTCCAACCTGTAAGCCCCACTTGCCCAAGAACAAACTTAGAACTACTTAGAATGCTGGGAACTGTTGTTCATACAAGATAACAAGTCGTGTATTTTACTTCTTTAAATAATCTAGGTTGTGCCAACTGCACAGGCTGTGCTTGATGACAGTAGGCAGAAGGTACCTGGAGATGTATACTTACCCATGACTGGACAAAGATGGAAAATACGTAGCTTCATAGGTCTTGACTGTATTAGCCTCTGTCTAGTATAATTCAGCACCATACTCTGTGAATCTCATGTATGGACCTGGCCGATATCAATAGTCCTGGCAAAGCTTGCTTCAAATTTCGCTCAAAAATTGTGATAGTGTTCTTGTGCTTGCCCAGTGGGATTAACAGCACCTTTAAGATCTGGCTTTAGAGGACCTGAAAGCTGGGGCTCAGGCACCTCCCCTCTCCTGGCCTTACATAGTGATTAAGGACATTTTTGAGACAGCTGGAGAAGCAGTTGTGGCTGTGACTCAGACCACGGCAAGTCATCTTGGAGTCCACAAATGAGCACTTTACAAAGACTATTCTAGGAAACTAATTTTTAAGCACAATAGGAAATGTTCAAGCTTGCTTGAAAATTAAATACATCTAAAGCAATACTAGATAACACTCAGACAGTCAGTACTGAAAAGGTGAGTACACTGGCCTCCCGTTGTGTGGTAGATGACCCCAGGAGTGCTCCAGGCCCTGTCAATAGCATGCTAGCAATCTTGCGAAGAAGCAATGGGGATGTGCATAATAAAGAACTGTTCAAAGGCTATTAAAATATTACACAGCAGGTTCGATTCTAGCATTTCATCTAAAATGGCCAGAGATTTATGAACCATGTGGTTTCTTTTAACAAGATCTATAATAAGAAAAAGATAAAAATAAATTTAACATAAAAATATTTGGAGGTAAAAAAGAATCTTACAGGAGACAGAAATATTAGAAGAAATTCTCACAAATTGCATTGGCTAATCCTGGATAGAGTATGGGTTGATAGATTTGTCATCTTGAAGTTACTGTATAAAATTCATAAGCTTAATAAGAAAAAGGTTTATTTAGTCTAGTAATGACAGGTGTACTGTCCATAGTTAGTTGACTGTTAATCCATCAGGATAAGCATGTACTGGTAGAAAGAGATCACCTCATTAGGGTTGGGAAGTAAGGAAGATTCATGAGTGTCCCACAATTCTTACTGATGGAATGCTTGGTGACTTTAAATTTCCTATTAGTTAGGTCTCACCTCTTAAATGTGTCCATGACCTTCCTGTAGCACCAAGCCAAGAAAACAAACTGTCACAAAGGAGTCTCTGGTGGGGCATTCAAGACCCAAACTATAGTAATTGATAGATATTTTCATAGTTACACATGACATTTGATCTTCAAGTCAGTCAGGCCCTGCCTGGCTTGCTTAAGGCTATAAAAAAAAAGGCAAAAAGCCCATGGCATTGTAAACACTCTGCAAGGCAATGATGTGCCCTTTCTGAGAAGCCTGGTGAAAACTGAGAGAGAACAGGGCAGAGCAGAACAGAAGTATGGACAACTGACCACATAAGAAGGGGTTCAGTGGGGTTGGGGATCTAGCTCAGTGGTAGAGCGCTTGCCTTGCAAGCGCAAGGCCCTGGGTTCAGTCCTCAGCTCTGGAAAAAAAAAAAAAAAAAAGAAGGTTCAGCATCATTTGTCTTTTGGGAAATGCTAATTAAAACAACAACAAATTGCATGTCTCATTGATTAGAGCTAATGTCCAGAATACTGACTAAATCAATTGTTGTTAAGGATACTGAGTAAGAACTCACATCCCTTGCTGGTGGGATGCAAAATGGAGCAGCCAGTTAAAACTGTCAAGCAGTTTGCATGAGGGTGCATGCTAAAATACTGATTTAGGGCCTGCTTGCTTTATCTATATAATGTTAGATTCCCTCGAATAAATAATAACAGGCACCCTGTTGAGGACTGAGGCTTGGAATCTCTAGCCAACAGAGTTCCAGATTGCTAGAATTGACATCTTGCTTCAACTCTAGAGACCACAGACAGAGGGAAATTAGTTAAAGCTCTAGGTTGCTGTTGTGTATGACGCCGTGGTGAGGAATGTGTGAAACTGATGTGCAATGATTTAGATCAGAGAACTTTAAAGATTAAACTACCATGAGTGATTGTAAAAATAAGTGGAAGAGTTAAGGCTGATGGCAAAATCATTGGTGAGAGGCTCAGTATTCTGCATGGTAATCCTGTAAATGTTGTATTTGTAATATTATATTCCAGTGAATTAGGAGCTAGCTATACATGAAATTACTAAATTCATGAACATTGTTATTAAGAAGTTGTTAAGGAGGGAGCTGTAGCAAGGTTTTTCTCTTTAATTTTGCCTCATTTTATGTTGCGTGAGTATTTTGCCTGGATACATGTCTGTGGAACATATATGTTGTTTGCTGCCCTTGGAGGCCAGTAAAGGATATAGCATCCTTAGAAACTATAGTTACAGACAATTGTTAGCTGCCCTGTGGGTGTTAGGATTTGAACCGAGGCAGTCTAGAAGAGCAGTGGATCAAAAGACAACGTAAGAAATGAGGTGAGGCTAAAATGAGCCACGGACAATAGATTGGATTTGGAGATGTCAGTGTCAAGTCATACTTAGCTCCATATAGGTTGATGGCATGAAAGAGTGATAGCTTTGTGAGCACATAGCTAGTGTTGTGCACAGTTGAGCTTCCTTGCTTTTTCAGGAAAGAGTCTAGAAACAGCACATATAGCACCCAGACTTTGGTTTGGGGTACTATTCTCCATCTTATAGGACTAGAGTTCGTTGGAGAATGGTTGCCTTGGAGACTGATAATGGGAAGTATATAAGGTAAAGCTAGAGCATCATACTGTGGTAAAATCAAGGAAGTACACAAATACATGTAATAAATAAATACTACACAATGATTTTTTGTAGGTAGAAAAATAATCCTTATTGCAGCCACTAATTCAAGTTGGTTCCAATACCATTAACCGGGAGGTACAATTGGCTCCCACAGTCCGCACTCCTCATGAAGCTGTCAGCTGAGAGCCTATGCTGTTTTCATCTGTATGCCCAGCCCACCTCACCAGCTTTAAACCGAAATGAGTACAGCTTCCTCCTTGGGTTCAGTTAATATGCTAGACTGGCTTAAAGAATTCCATTTTTTATAAAGAATTCTGCAGAGGGTGCATAGGATGAGATAAACGAAAAAGGGTAAACTCTTTACTTTTTTTTTTTTTGGTGGTGTTGTCTGTGTGTGTTGGGGGGTGATGCGTATTTATTTTATTTTTATTTTTGTTCTACAGTGATGAGGATGAAAGCAGGGACCTTGTGCATGCTGCTCATTCTATCACTGAGCTCCATCCTCGTATCTCCTGGATTCTTATGGAGACTTGACTGTATATGCATATCTGGTGACATCACCAGCTTTGGGTGGTAATTTAACCTTCAGCCTCTCTCCTCGGAGATTAGTGAGGAGAACTAATGTCTTGATTTCACAATATCAAACCTTGAGAATGAGTCAGGAAAAAAACAAGGCAAAACCAATGCCAAAGGAAGATAAATTGGGGTGAGATAAGCCACTGTCTGGTGGCCTCCTTCAACGCCTTCAGTGTGCAATTGAATAAAACTTGCTACATGAAACTTTTAACTTTCGTGACTTTGAAGAAGTTACAAAATAGTATAAACTCACATGACAAATCTAATGTAGGAAGTTTAATTTAAAATGTTTATCTTTGTTCTTTAACACACTACATACCATAATAGCATTTTATGACAGGGATTGGTTGTTAAGGAGTGAACTGTGTTGACACTTTTCTTTCTTTTTTAATTTTTACTTTCTTTTATGTGCATGGATGTTTCTACAAATGTGTCTGTGCATCTGACCTTGATGCCCTTGGAGTCCAGAAGAGGGCATGGCATCCTTGGGAAGTACAGTTATAGACAATTGTTATCTGTTGTGTGGGTGCTTGGATTTGAACCTAAGCCCTCTGGAACAGCAGCCAGTGTTTTTAACCACTGAGCTATCTCTCCAGACCCAAAGATTTTCTTTTAAAAGTAAAATATTCTCTTATTGTCTGTCAGTAGTAGTAACTACGATCATAATGCCAATGGGCTTTGTACAGGCAAGAAGACAACCTGAAAATCTTTATTGTCCTTTCCTTAAGACGTGTTTTAATACAATGTAGCTGTAGTAATGCTCCTAGAGTGTGCTCAGAAGGAATGAATTGCTTTTGGCAAGCTACTGTATCAAGGTTTTTATAAGCAAGAAGGAAGATGAGAAAGAGCCTTCAGAAAGGCATCAAGAGTCAATGAAGGTGTGTCTGAGTGCTAGAGTACTTACTTTTCCTCTACCCTTGGTTTGATTCACAGTATATACATATACATATACATATATACGTATATACGTATATACATATACATATACATATACATATACATATACATATACATATACATATACATATACATATACATATACATATACATATACATATACATATACATATACATATACATATATTCTGAAAAAAGAGGAAACTAGTTCATACAGTTTCAGCAAAGAGGTTCTGAAAGCTTGTTTTGACAGAATGGGGGTTTTGAGAGCATCCAGACATAAGATCAAAACGCCCACAAGACTAAGATGAGGGGAAAGATACCTCCCTTGTGAAACTCAGCCAACTCTCCTTTAAACAAATCCAGCAGTTACTTTGTAAAGATTTTTTTGAATTTGGTGTCTAGAGTATTTGCACCATGAACATCCAGAGCAGTGACTCATTGGTCGATATATTATTTAGAACTGTGTCTGGATTGAAGACTTACAGTTGTCAACAAAGACATGGGGAGACTTCAGAAATCTTTGTTTTCTACAAATGTCTCTTACTGGGTCATCTTCTACAGTTTTCATCAGCTTAGTTGTTTCAGAAGCCCATTTTAGGAGTCTCTTTTTCCTATCAGTCAAGGCTTTCTTCCTGTTCTGATGTGCTTCTCAGGTGAATACTTTGTGTATGCTAATGATTTCCTGAGGTACACACTGTAGTTTGAGGCATCTTAGTGAAATTATGACAGAAAGATGTGCCCAGAGTGAGCGTAAGAGTTGGGAAGACAAAACGTGAACCAGAAGCCAAGTATGGAACAGGCACAATTGTACCAAGAATACTGTGTGTCTGTTGTAGTTCCCGTGTGCTTCTGAACTCAGGGAGTTGGAAAAGCTTTTGTTCATTAGAGGCCAGACAAAAACATCTGCTTTCCAACAATGTTTAAAAACAAAACAAAACAAAAAAAACTTCAGGCATAGATAAGCAGGGCTGAGAAAGCAGTCTTTCTAAGGATTTGAGATGATCCTAGACCAATAAAAACAAAACAAAACAAACAAACAAACAAAAAAAAACCCCTCACGCTCAGTCCTTGTAAATGTGTAGATGAAGCATCTCCATCTTGAGTCCATTCTCTTGCTGTGCACTTTGTCCTCAAAGAAAAACCTTAATACACTAGGTACACAGGCAGACAACAGAGCATTAAACTACCACATGTTACCTGATATATTACAATGCTGAGACAGAATACAACTAAAGATGCATAAGTAAAAATTACTGGCCAGTCAAATGTCTTGGAGGGTAAAGGTGATTGTTAACAAGTCCCAAGACCTGAATCTGTTCCCCTAGACCCATATGATAGAAGAGTTGATAGAATGTCAGAAGGTTGTCTTCTGACTTCCTCACAGGTCTCAATGGTACTAGCATGTTCCCTAGTCTCCTTCCCAACAATAAATCAATAAACAAACATCAAATAAGCAAATAAATAAATGTAATTTTAAAAATTCCTAGGTCCTAACACACAGGAAAGCAAAATAAACTCATTACTAAAAGTTTCCTAGGAAATACTGGAGACCATGTGCCTGCTTACCTTAGGTGAGAGCAGTGTAGCAGGGAGTCTGCCTCAGCTGTGTTATGCCATTGTGATGTAATGAAGGATCAGCAGGTCAGACTTGCTTTAACAAAGGTTGATGACTAGGTTCAGTGAAGGAAGGGAATGTACACAATATAGAAACAAGGTGTGTCAGCTAGAAGGGCTAGGAATGAACTACATGATCCAGCTTCTAATGGGTAAGTTAAGGGAAACCCTATGTGGCAGAAAGCTGCTCTCTTTTGATGGCACTGGAAAGTGGAGGTCATTGTACAACTGAAGGTTTCAACTAATCTAGTTTATAGGAAAATCAGACTAGAGATCCGCATGGTGTAAACTGTCAAGGATTTGTAGCTGCTAACCTTAGCCAAGGAAAGGACACACGGCGTTTCGTGAATGACAAAAGACTTGCTTTGGTCTGTGCTAACACAGACGTAGGTCATATCTCACTGCATCAATTTAGTGTTTCTCTACATGTAGATATTTAGGACTAACAACCTGAGATTAGATAAGGTATCAGAAAGCTCCTCACTGGAGAAGACTGATTCTCCTTCAAGAATGGAAGATTTTAAGCCAAAGATCATGCTAAGAGACTCCCTAGAGTATGAGACTGGAAACGAAAAAGGCTGAGGACACAGAACACATTTAGAATTCCAGATGTTAATATCCAGGATGTGATTAACAGCCACTAAAGGTGCTGAACGTGGACTAAGAAAAAACCGTTAGACAAAAGACCTGAGACAAGTCATGCAGCTTTGCCAACAACCCAGGAATATCCTAATGAGGGTACAAGGAACTGACGGAGCTGCTGAAACAAGAGATTAGAGCTATTGCCCTACAACCCCAGGTTGAAGGCCACAAGTGAGCTTCAGCTTCTGGGAACTTCATTTCTTCTGACCCTTTTCAAGTACCAATGCCATCTTCTAATAGTTCTATGATTTTATAAGAATGTACAAACAGTATAGTACTGGCACAAAAAAAATGAGAGACTGTTTAATGAAATAGAATCAAGTAAGAGTTCTGATATAAGATCACACACCCACAGATACCTGATTTTAGACAAAGATGCTGAAAACACACATTGGAGAAAAGATAGGATCTTTAAAAAATGGTGCTAGTAAAACTGGATATATACAAGTAGAAAAATTAAACCTGATCCTTCTCTCTCATGCTGTATGTAAATAAATTGCACATGGAATAGAGATCTCCGTGTTATGCCTGAAATCCTAACAGTCCTGGGAGGAAGAGTCGGAAGTACGATTCAGTACAGCTTTACATAATGACGTTCTGAATAGAACTCTCATTCCTTGAGGGAAAAAAGGACCATCAGTCAACAATCAAAATCACATAAAAGTAAAAGTCTTATGTACTGCAAAATATATGGGCATATTTGGACTCACTGGGTTATTTTCTTACAGAAAGAGTTGGAGGGCACTAAGGTGAGAGTGGATCTGGGAGGAGATAAAAAAGAGATATAGAGGATGAATATGATCAAAATATGACCAGAGAATTAATAATAATAATATATATTGAAAATGTGGGAAATAACTGTCATCAGTTACAAGTCTGTTTCTTCCAGTATTGGAGACTGAACCTAGGGCTTCACAAATACTGGGCAAGGACATTTATCATTGAGCTATATGTCCTAACTGGACATGCCCTATCTCAGTAGCCCAAGCTGACTTTGATCTTGCAATCCACCTATCTCCTAAAGAGCTTGTGTTATAGGCCTGTGCACTAGACCCAGATTAAATATCTCTTTGCCCCAGAATTCATTTATCTTAAAAGATTAAATACAGGAAAGAACATGAATGGCTTCACTGTTCATCCCGAGCACCACAAAAGGAAGAAAAACCAAAAATAAAAAGCTGTGTTCTATAAACAAGCAGTAAGCAAGCAGCTTTCCTGTTGATGTTGGGAAATCCAGATGTTAGTTAATCAATGGCTATTCTATATCCTTAGTAATATAACAGATGTTATGGTTTGTGTATGTTTGGCCCAGGAAATGCCACTATTAGAAGATGTGGCCTTGTTGGAGTAGATGTGTCACTAAGTATAGACTTTAAGACCCTCAACCCAACTGCCTGGAAGCCAGTAATCTGTTAGCAGCCTTCAGAGGAAAATGTAGAACTCTCAGCTCTTCCTGTACCATGCCTGCTTGGATGTTGCCATGCTCCTGCCTTGATGATTATGGATTGAATCTCTGAATCTGTGAGTCAGCCCCACTTAAATATTGTCCTTATAAGAGTTGCCTTGGTAATGGTGTCTATTCACAGCAGTAAAAACCTAAGGTAAGTACAATGCTTATGAACAGGGGAAAAGGAGATTCATTGAGACATATGGAATGTCTACTGTTGCAGTCAATTCCAGAAGCAAAGTATATAGTTAGATGAATGTAATGAAAATTAGCCTTTATTTGCTTATTCCTTTAAACTTTTAGTGCTAGGGATTGAATTTGGGCCTCAGAAATGCCAACCATACTCTCTAGACTGAACTATATAATTTCAGAACACCACCCATTCCTTTTTAAATTAACATTTTACTTGACTCATGTAACAAGCAAAGATGCTCTCAAAAGTAACTCTATATTAATTTGTTTTATTTATTTAAGTATTGTGCAGGCTTAAAAGCAAAAGGGATCATTGTGTACTCACCTAACTGGACACGTTAAAAAATAAAAATAAAAATAAAAAAAACTTAAGAAGTCAATGCCTGATAGAAAAGAGTGCAGAAGTGTTCCCGAAGGGCCCATAGCCTGAGAAGCACTAGCCTGTGCTGTGGCACTATGGGGAGGCGGTAGGTTTTAAGGAGTGAGGTCTTACATCATGAGAGGTTGTTCTCAACCACTCCCCACTTCTTCCCTCCCAGAGATCCACTCTTCCTCCCTTTCTTTTCAGAAAAGAGGAGGCCTCCTAGTGATATCAACTGAACACAACATAACCAGGTACAATAAGACTAGGCACAAATCTTCATATAAGGGTTGGGCAAGACAACCCATTAGGAGGAAAAGGTTCCTAAGAGTAGGTGAAAGTGTCACAGACAGCCCTATACCCACTGTTAGGAGTCCCATAAAATCACCAAACTGACAATAATAACATACATGCAGAGGACCTAGAACAGCCCATAAAAGCTCTGTGGTTGTGTCTTTAGTCTCTGTGAGCCCTTGTAAAGCCTACTTAGTTGATTCTGTGGGCCATTGTTCTCCTGGTATCCTTTCTTCCTCTATTTTTTGGGGTTCCCTGATCTAGAAAGGAAGGGAACCAATGGAGATTTTCAATTTGGATTCTCTCTTCACCTAAAGTTTAACTGTGGGTCTCTGTATCTGCTCCCATTAGCTTCTGGAGGAAACCTCTCTGATAAGGAACTCCAACCCTAGCTGTTCTTCTCACTTCCTAGCAGCATGGTGGGTAGAGGATCTTCATCTTACCTCCTGCTACACCTTGCTTCCAAAGCAAGAGGACGAAATGGCTGTGGGCTAAATCCACTGGACCCGCCCGTCAGATAAAATTAACTCCTCGTCTTTTTACATTCATTTATCTCAGGCATTTGTTACAGTAACAGAAAGCTGCCATGCAACACCATAATCTTGAATCATTGGAATGAAACTCCATCCGTCAACAATTCTCATAGATGTGCTGGATTCTTGCATGGACAAGGTAGGAAGTCAAACTTGGCTTTTACCTTGAAGAGGCCGGTGCTGTGTTTCAGGGTTTTAATGTTTTCACAATGGAGATGATGAAAAGTACCGGCCTAGAGAGTCGTCAAAGAAGTAACAATGGAGAGATCAGGCCACCGGATTCCAGTGAATGCCAGAGAGAAAGCATCAAACACAGACAGAAGACAGAATCTATCCTGCTGCTCTACCAAGTGTTGACTGTGCACACATAAACAAGGAAGTTTAGCTTTCTGGGGTAAGTACCTTCTTCACAAAGGCCTGGGCCCCACTGATGAACAACAGCACAACACAGATAGCATCCTCATTCCAAAATGAATTCCTCTGGAAAAGTGATCAGCCACAGAGGTGTTCTATCTGCCTGTTTCCTCTCCAGGAGGTAAGTGAAACAAATAACAGATGACTTAGATAAAGCCTTCAGGGACAACTATGCTCACTAACCACTGGCCTGGAGCAAGTGCCTCCTTCCATTCTGTCAGAACACTACGAGCTCACCTTCTGTATGACTCAATGCTCTCACAGTAACTGGACTTCGATATAGAGGAATTAATATTAATAGTTAGCTTTCAAAATTAAGACTTCTCTCAGTGGTACTAGATTCCAAAACACAGGGAATACTTATATACACATCATATTAGTGATCTTCTCACTACTATAATGAAGTATGGTTTTTTGTAGATAATTCATAAAGAATGGGTAATATTCAGGGTAGTAGTTATGGCCCTAGCTTCGGCTCCACAGATGCCATTGTGTCAGAGCAAATGATGGCGAATATAGTATCTCATGAGTGAGCAAACGATTCCATCTTTAACACCAGATTAAAAGAAGCTTTTATAATAGCCTTAGTTACAGAGGTGAACTATTTTCTAAAGGCACTCATAAGAACACAAGGGCTTCTCCCTAGGCCCTACTTCTCAAAGACCCCATATCTCAACAGCCTAGGACCAGGGTGGTAATCACAGTCGACCTTTGGAAGCCTCAAACTGCTGGAGCCACTGTACTTCCCATATCAGTATCCCTATTCACTTCTAGAGTATTGCACCAGTAAAAAGCAGTGCAGCACATCTATGCTACACAGCCAGTAGCGCTTCACGGCCTTTTTACTCAGAATGTCAATCATCATGGAAAAGTCCATTCCTCCACAACAATACTCGTTTCTACTTTTTTTTATTAATTTCGAAGTATTTCAATACATCTGTGTCATGGCCTCAACACAAGAAAATTTCCCACAAGGATTTTCCTAGCTCCTTGAGTGGGAAGAATTTGGAAAAACATAACAAACAAACAAACAAACAAACAAACAAACAAAAATGTTGTGGATGGTTTTAAGGTTGGCCTTAAAAATTGCCAGTCATCAGGGAAGAGAGAGGCAAAGATTAAAACAGAGACTGAAGGAACACCCATTCAGAGCCTGCCCCACATGTGGCCCATACATATACAGCTACCCAATTAGACAAGATGGATGAAGCAAAGAAGTGCAGACCGACAGGAGCCGGATGTAGATCGCTCCTGAGAGACACAGCCAGAATACAGCAAATACAGAGGCGAATGCCAGCAGCAAACCACTGAACTGAGAATAGGACCCCCGTTGAAGGAATCAGAGAAAGAACTGGAAGAGCTTGAAGGGGCTCGAGACCCCAAAAGTACAACAATGCCAAACAGCCAGAGCTTCCAGGGACTAAGCCACTACCTAAAGACTATACATGGACTGACCCTGGACTCTGACCCCATAGGTAGCAATGAATATCCTAGTAAGAGCACCAGTGGAAGGGGAAGCCCTGGGTCCTGCTAAGACTGAACCCCCAGTGAACTAGTCTATGGGGGGAGGGCGGCAATGGGGGGAGGGTTGGGAGGGGAACACCCATAAGGAAGGGGAGGGGGGAGGGGGATGTTTGCCTGGAAACCGGGAAAGGGAATAACACTCGAAATGTATATAAGAAATACTCAAGTTAATAAAAAAAAAAATAAGAGGGAGGCAGGAAGTTGTGGGTTGTTGGGTGGGAGAAAGGGGATAACATTTGAAATGTAAATAAAAAATATCCAATGAAAAAAAATTGCCAGTCATTTTTGTCCCGATCTAAATGCTTCTCAGATCTAAATTCTATTATTAAAGTATTCACTTAGGAGGCTGAGCCTAGATCCTGAGCTCAAGGCCAATCTAGGCTGTATAGTGAACTCTATATATACCACTACCCCACCCCACCCCACCCCACCCCAACAAGTACACAAAACCCATACCCAGTAACTAAGTATCCAATAAAAGAGGGAAACTAGAAATACAGGGTATTACTGCCTTGCTGTTAATTTTCCAAGCCGTCTTTCTTCCCGTTCAGTTTCCTCACCCAAAAGTCCATAAGCCAGTAGAAAATTCTGTTACTTTTCATGATGATTTTCCTTATTAGTGGAAGCTATTGCGTCATCAAGTACTGCTAACAAATGGGCCCAATTGCTCAATTATTCCACACACTAAAACTTGATTTCCAACTGTAAGTGTTTACTGAGTACCACAAATTGCTTAGGTGCTGTGATTCAGGGAAATCCTACTCTCTGTGTTTTGTGCTTCTGGGTTCTCCTGGGTCTCAGTCTACTGCGTTCAGACAGTCGACCAACACAGAAAGAAACAAGCACAGCTGGTTCCTGAACAGCCCTTCTGGAATCTGCATTCACCCATCTTGTAACCTTTCATGGCCTGGCAGAAATGGAAACGACAAAGCTGGGAAAGAGAACCTCTGCATGATAGCTGGCTTTTCACAGTGACTTCGCCGAAAGGCAGGAAAAAAACATGTAATCCTAACTCATTTGTGAGGAAGGTAAGCAAATGGCCTCATTCTGTCTTTGAAAAACAGGAGCAAGCCAAAGACCCAGACTACTCAAGTACATATTCAGTATTTGCTGCTACCAGGAGTCATCCAGTTCCCCAACAATCCTTCCTAAACGTGACCGCCACAGGTCTCCATAGGGAATATTGAATTGAAATGCCTGGGTTAAGTGCCTACCTTTTCTGCGAGCTGTATATTTCCATCATCTGTGGCTCTCCTTAACAGGGGTATTTTAGCCTGTTTTAAATTGTGGTACGGGCCTATAACTTGTCATAGAGTGCTTCGAGCATCCCCAGGTTCAGAAATCAAACCAGAATTCTAGAACCAATCTATTTTGTCAATCAATTAAAATGTAACTGTATGGTACTGGGCAAATGTACCTTCTTCGCATCCAGTCAGAACTGTCTCCTTTCAGCCTTCCTTATATCGCTGATTCCCGCCCTCCCCCCACCCCCGTGGACGCCCCTCCTATGCATACCTATATAATGAACGTTTTACAGTGCTTGGCTGTTTGTTGACCCTATTTACACAGGCATCTTCCCACCAATGCTTGCTAGTATTAAGAATTCTTTCACGTGCAGACATCTGAGATTCTATTGTCAGAGACTGAATACCCTCCTCCCTTCAAAAGCATAAGGCGATCTACGTCAGATCTTAAAATAGAACTGCAAAGGCCCTTTGTGCAACACAGCCCTTATTTGGGGATTTCATTCATTCTGTTTTAGTTCAGAGATTGATTTAATCTCAATGAATGAAAATCAAACCGTGAAGATGGTGATCTAAACTAGGTTTGAAAATGCTAATCTAACATTCTCAGCACCAGACCTGGGCTCTGAGCCTGAGGACACCTACCATTTCTCTCCACCAGTCTTGTGACCAATTCAAACTATTGTTTCCCCTAGTGCTCCGCAGAGAGTGTAAACCGGCTTTAGAAATAGAGGGAAGAATGAGGGCTGAGTGTAAGCGATTTGCGGCACCAGGGACCAGAGCCACCAAGAGCAGCGACGCCTCACGAAACGCGAGAGTATCTTTACTATTTCAGGGACTAAAAGTACCCAGTACTAGTGCGCAGGCGCAGAAACAGACCTGCCGAAACACAGGGCGTGGCACTATAGGCAGAAGCAGCTTTGAATCATTCAATAGTCTGAAACTAGAACACACCCTCGTCAGTTCCCACATGGTCTAGCGGTTAGGATTCCTGGTTTTCACCCAGGCGGCCCGGGTTCGACTCCCGGTGTGGGAACAAAAGACCCTTTTTTTCCTCTATCGCGAAAACATAGTTAAAGAATGGGTTTTGTTCACCGTATAATGCTTAATGTTTCTGGTCAAGCTCACTGGTCTTTATGCTCCTATGGTCCGCTGTTGTTAGGAGATGAACAAAGTAGAAACACTATCGGAGAACAGAGGAGCTGCAACTTTGTGGGTCTGGTAGGGAGTATTTTGAAGGAAACTCCCTAGGGCTGGGAAACTAAGAAAGCAGCCTTCCAGAAAAAAAAAAAAAAAAAAAGAAAGAAAGAAAGAAAACAACTTTAAGGGGGACCGCAGAGTATTACAAAAAGCAACTGGAGAGAACACATTCATTTATTCATCAGCTCACATTTTGCCTAATAACTTACAGGAGACTAAGGCATGGGCGCAATCTCTAGGTAGAATTAGAGTTTTAGTTAGGCTCAGGATTCTGAGCAAAGACAAATTTTCAGAAGTGGGACTCCTTGAAAACTTTGGTGCAGGAAATAAATCGTGTATGTACACCTGCGTGCTTGCCATGGTAACCCAAGTCTACATGTGTAGTGGTTAGTGCATACCTGCAACAGATCAATGTTTAGACCAATAGGTAAACATGTCACCAATCACATCCTGCTCCAGTTGCTTACCTTTAGTGCAATGGTTCTCAATTTTCCTATGCTGTGACCCTTTAATACAGTTCTTCATGTTGTGGTGACCTCCAACCATAAATTATTTCATTGCCACCTCATAACTCATTTTGCTACTGTCGTGAATTGCAATGCAAATATCTGATACGCTGGATATTTGATAGGCAATCCCAGTGAAAGGGTTGTTTGATCCCCAGATGGGTCCCAACCTACAAGTTGAGAAACACTACATAAGAAAACTTGGATAAGAAAACAGGAATTTGGACCAAGGAGGCTCCAGACCATTCATAAACAACAGCAGGAATGGCAGTCAGAGGTAAGAGTCTGTTTTTGGAGAAGTTGCACTATCCCACAAAGGTAGTACCTTTGTCCCTTAACTGGATAGTATTTCTACATTTTTAGCTTGCTTAGGAGTCCACATAAAATATAACTGCAAATTACTGCTTCAGAAATTGTACATGATGCTACCTAAGACAAATTCTTTTTAAAAATAATTTTTATTGATTCTTGAGGAATTTCATACAATGTATTTTCATCATATTCACCGCAATTTCTCCTCCTAACTCTTCCAAGATCTACCCTACCTCCTCATCCCTTCCAGCATCAAGAACAAATTCCTAAGGCTTAGTTTTAAAACAAAAATGCCCTTAGTAAATACTTGTCAGAGTTCCTCTCCATCTCTCTCCCCTTTAGAAGTCCTTGTTGGCTTCAGCCACTATTCTCTAAAGGTTTCACCCCAGGCTGCCTGCTGTGGGGGACACAGACTGATAGTAAGACTGCTCCTGTAGTTTCAGATGATCCCCAAACTCAAACCTGAGCACTTTAGTTGTATAGAAACATAATGCAGATAAGATTGGGGTATGGATAGCTATTGTTCCAAGGTTTGGCTTTTTGTGATCGTTATCTTTCTGGCCCTTATCTTCTTTCATACCATGGAATATGTTTTTTTGTTTGTTTTATTTTATTTTGTTTTGTTTTCCGGAGCTGAGGACAGAACCCAGGGCCTTGCGCTTGCTAAGCAAGCGCTCTACCACTGAGCTAAATCCCCAACCTGGGATATGTTTTTACCTTTCTTGAATGCACCGAATCAAACTACGTCTCCCAGATTTCTTTTCCTAATAGACTGTTGATTCATCTACTGGGAGACGGGAGGATGCCACGTTGAAAGAAGAGTATGATACTTCAGATAATACCTTTGTAGCAGTAACTGTCCCACGATGGCTGCCTACAGTCTCCAGTGGCACCGTTGAATCTGACAGGTGCTGATAACAGTTATGAGCTACTAGCAGTGACAGCAGCTGCAATCCAGGCATCAACAGCCCTGATAGTTTTAGTAGATCCTGTATGGGGTTGACAGAGTGTAGTTTCCATGGCAATAGAACACACAGCGGGGCCGTGCAGAGGAAGAGCCTGGCTCAGCAGAATGCCAATCTTTCTAGTGCTTTCAGTCTTGTGAGTGGTGGGATCTGCAGCTTTTAATATCTCAGTGACCTAATGGTTATTCCTTCTGGCTCCATTACTTTTGCTGTTTGAAACATCTGTTGTCTTGACTCTGGCCAGTAAATACAAATACTATTACTATGATCCTCATCTTCCATCAAGCTCTTAGCCTTGCTGACTTCAACTGAGGAGATCAGGGAACATAATTATCCACACAGCAGAGTGAGTTTGGAGGATATATTTCATGTACAATTGACAAGCTAGCAAGGCTGTAAAGTGAACATCAGTCAAATATTCTGTTTCATTGGCCTTCTGGAAAATTTGAGTTTCATGGTCCTCAGCTTCAGCTAAGCCAACTCCAATATCCTCAGTGAGTTTCTTCATGATCTACTCCTTCTTATACAGTATCCCACATTTCACTTGTGTGTTATGGACAGGCTATGACTCCACTTTATAATTCTGTGGATTGCAGAATGAAATCATAGGCTTTATGTTCAGCTCTCTCCTATTTTTGCAACTGTAAGGAATTGTCTGCAGACCATGATACGGGAAATTTCAGTTTTCAATTGAAGAAGTTGAACCTTGGGTAATTCATCTTTCTAGAGTCTCTCCAGTGCTGTCCAAAGGAGGCAGTCCACCATCACAGCAATTTCTTCCAGTAATCTTGAAGGTCCCAATATCTTACCTGTTATTTCCACTAATCTCAAGTAATGCTTTAGTGAAATTTTAAATAAATATTTTGCTACTATGCCTGTGATGCCCCCTCCCCAATTTTGACAAATCATGTACTCAAAAAAAAAGATAACAAAGGAAAAATCTCTCAGGGTCTTCCCTGGGCAGCATGTGCCAACTGATATCTAGCCAGAAGAGTGAAACGTACTTGAAAGTGTTTATTAATTCCATTTGTTTGTACTAGGGATCTAACCCAATGCTCTGTGTATGCTGGATGAGTGCTTTCCTACTGAGCTGGGGGCCCTTTAGATAGAGGGTGTAGGTGGCATTATCTGAAGTTAGGAGAATCTGCTGATAACATTGTTAATTTCTGCACTCGATATTGGGACCTCTGCGCCCTCTTAAACTGCTAATGTTAGCAGCAGTCATTCAACTTCTTATAGAGGCTACATGGGACACATTACTTTTTGTTTTTAATATTTTTCTAAATATCTACTTGTTTTATGTATAAGGATGTGTGCCTGAATGTAGGACTGAGCACCATGTGTTAGGACAGTGCCCAGGAAAACAGGGGAAGAGGACATCAGTTACAGTTACAGACAGTTGGTGAGCTATCCAACCTGGGTGCTGAGAACTGAGTCAGGGTCCTCTAGAAGGAAGAGCAGCAAGTGCTTTAACCTCTGAGCCATCTCTTCAGCCCTGTATACTGCTTCTTTAAACACACTGACTGCTTCAGTCTCTGTAGGACTACTCAAGCTCATGGAAAGGTTTTTTGTTTGATTGGTTAGTTGTTTTGGGCTTTAGTTTTTAATTTCTGGTTGGAATGCCAAAGACTGGAACCTGAGAAATCACATGACTTGAAAAGAAAAACAAAACAAACAAACAAACAAAAAATTGCTCCTTCCTTTTACCTTCAGACTTATCAGGACCTCAAACTTGCAGAATCTAATCAGAAGCTGGCTGGCCAGATGAACCTACGGTGATTGTCAGGTTTCCTCACTTTCAAACAGCCCAATACTAGCCCTATTTCTTGCGCTGTTAAACTAATCTTCGGTCCTCTCTGAAACTGAAGCTACTGGTTTGGAGTTTATGTAACAAAGCATTCCCAAAACACAGCCCCACAAAACAACCCTGCAGCTCTGTTGAGTCGAAACGACTCAGCAATGGACTAGCCATTTCACAAGACCGTTGTCCAGTCACACTCTGCACAGGAGTCACTGCACATCTGGATTAATGCCAGAACCTCACTCACCACATTCTGTCTCCCCATTCACTGGCTTCTCACATGTGGCAGAGCATAAAGTATGGCCTCTTTTTCAAGAACTGCCATGTACAACCAAAGGCTCTTACCAGACACCACTTAAACTCCTTAGCTACCCACCAGTTCAAAATAAAAGATTTAAACATGACTTCCATCTTGTCGGTCAATCTAAAAGTGAAAGTTTCTTTATGTATATAAAATTGAGTTTTATTTATGTCCAGCCAGAAAGCATTTGTGTGGTAAACAGATGGATAAAGATGGGGAAATGTTTATTCTAGGAAAGAACCGCTGAACCCACCCACTTTCTCTTTTTGCTTTGGCCACTAGCCAGTTGAGAGCTAGCGTACATTCAAGCACAGTGGCCACATTCATCCAATCTCTCAATGCTGTCTCCTGCCCCCTTCCTGGGTCTAGTCTCCCTTTCCTACTGTATATGTACCTTGTAAAAATATACGCAATATTATAAATGACTTATTTGTAGCCTCATTAAAGGAAATTTCAGTTTTACTGATAAGACATGTGAAATACAACCTTCCATGTCAGAAAGTAGGGTCACAGAAAGCAAGTTGGTCAAAGAGATTTTTATGAAGCCACAGGGAAAAAAATGCTTTATTCACTGGCACACAGGCCACCAGGCCAGCAGGCATACCCAGCACCCAAAAGCACACAGGAGGGCATACACACACATGCTGATGGGCACATAAGCCTTTAGAAGTAGGCACACAGATCTAGTAATAGACACATGCTGGTGAAGGCAACGTCACAGGTACCTGACCTCAATATTATATTTATACAGAATCATACAAAAGAGACATATGCCAAAAGTAATCATATATTAGATTGTACTACTGTTTACTTTGGGGTTCTCTGAACATTTAGTATCAGCCATTTTGTGTTTACCCATAGCCCCCTGTACTAGTCAGGGTTCTCTAGAGTCACAGGAATTATGGAATATTAAGAGAATTTATTGTAATGACTTGAAGTCTACAGTCCAACTAACCCAACAATGTGCAGCTGTGAAGAATCTAGTATTCCTTAGTCCCACAAGACTAGTTGTTTCAGTTAGTCTTCTAACTGAAGAAGAAGGTTCCAAAGAAGAAGGTTCCAACAGATGTGCCTGCAAATAAATACAAGCAGGTGAGCCTTCTTCCATTGTCCTTCTGTCGGCTTCCTGCAGAAGTGTGGCCCAGATTAAAGCTGTATACCATGAAACCTGAATTTGGAACTTGCTCTGCCCCAGGCTGTTCTTGAACTCAGAGATCTGCTTGCCTCAATCTCCTGGGATTAAAGCCATATACTACATTGCCTGGGCCTAAGCTTTTCACAACCAGTATGCCTCAAGATCTGGAGCAAAAGTGTGTATCATCCCATGTCAAAGTCTGGGTCAGAAACTATTTTCCAACCTCAAGATCTGTATCACAGATGTGCTCTCCTTTTCTGGATTGTATTTCATTTTGGGTGCAATCAAATTGACAACCATGAATAGCCATCACACCCCCTGATTCTAGTGTCAGCCATGTTCTAACTGACCCATACTAGATATCTGTATCAGCATCCTGTTGTCTAAATTTAAATTGGCCTTTCTGCTCCCAACAAGCAAAAGGCTCATAAATAACACAAAGTAATTGACCTTTTATTAAAGTCATCTTTTTCAGAAGAATGAAGACTTCCTGTGCTCCTGAGGGAGGAACAAGGATAAAATTGTGACATGAAATCTCTCATGAGATAGAAATGGGGGACCTACTCTTCTCATCTTCACATAAACTGCAGAAGCCTTAGTTATCTCAGCTTTATCCTGATCACTTGAGGGTATGATTTTACCTGGTAGACTGTTACTTCTGTTATTCTGCTGAGTAGAGTAGCAAAAATAGTCCCTTCGTAGTAACATGCTGGCAGTTCTGATGACCTCTTTTAAAGCATGGATAATATGTCCACAGTAAGATGTAAACAAGTAGCAAAAGAAATACATTTCCCAAAGGAGCTTCTAAAAACAAATCCACATTTAAGGCACCATTGCCACTCCAGGTTTTGAGGTATATTTCATTGCAGAAAACTATGTCCCATTATGTCATTTCTGACACAAATAGAGTGCACTTTGGTCACATTCACATCCCATCCATTATCCCATCTGGCTGACCCTTTTCTTCCTCAAATTGCCCCCTTCTACTTTCATGTCTTATATATATTTTTTAACTTCAGATTTTACATGTGAAATGAAATATGCCCCATTTGTTGTTCCGAGTCTCTCCATTTTCATTTAATTTAATAATTTCCAGTTCCATTCAGTTTCTGCAAAAGACATAATTAATTCCTTTTTTCTCCCAGATGAATAGAGCTCACTATGTGCATTCATGCCACATTTTCTTTCTTCTTTACCTGTATGGATATCTAGGCTGTCTCCACACTGTGGCTATTATAAATAACCATGGATGTGCAAGGATCTATGCCATTTGGTGACTAAGAATTTGTCAGGTTCCTATCTAAGACTACACAGCCTACTGTCATGGTAGTTCTAACTCCAGGTTCTTATTTATTTTCTCCAATCTCCATGATGGTTTCTACAGTCCATGCACCAGTTAACACTATAGAAGTAGTGTTGCCTCACTACTTTGCTTTGATCATTCATGAGCTTAAAGTCCTCATGCTCTTCCAGACATGATCAAGTAGATAGAGGAAGTACAACAATAAGCATGACCAGATAATGGATCAAAAATATCCACAATCAAGTAATGTCTGTGTTTTTAGTATTTAGCAGTCCAACAAGCCCGTAGTGATTGTATTTCTAGTATTTAGCATTGCCAGATTTTGCACACTACCTCCACAAACAACCCCATTCTTACTCTCTAGGGAGTTTTTGGGAGGGGTAAGTGCTAAAGATGAAAGCAAAATTAAAATACCAATAACGTGTGTCTACTCACCAATTCACCCACTTCCTTGAGTGAGGACATCCCCTGAGGGAATCATCATTGTCTTTATTAGT
The DNA here is from genome assembly GCF_021556685.1 of Rattus norvegicus. NCBI lineage: Eukaryota > Metazoa > Chordata > Mammalia > Rodentia > Muridae > Rattus > Rattus norvegicus. The sequence continues at coordinate 120,511,661 of NC_141534.1, forward strand.
AATTAAGCTATAGCCAATCAGGGCTTGAATTGATCTTCTAAAGAATTCCTTGCAGTCTTGCCCCTCCCTTCATCACTACCATAACTTTGGATCTGAAACCTTAACATCCCACCTAAACAACCGGTAGCCTCTGTAGGCAATGGCCATACTGAAAGAACACTGGGCTAAAGGACTTTCTATCACAGGATACCAACCTCCTAGTGAGTAGGATAGTATATCCCAATTCACTGTGCTGTGAGAACACCAGCTTTCCAGGATCCCTTAAGTCTCCCATCTGTGAGTAATCTTTGGTGAAGGGGACTGTATTTTTCCAGAATTTGCAGTTAGTGTCAGAAGTAAGGGTTGTAAATCAAATCTATCAGTCATGCTACTTGAGAGACCTTCAGGAAAATGTCTAGACAATAAGGCTTTTAAGTCCTCCTTGTGGAACCACACTTATGCGCATTGCCATGCAGAGACACCAAGGTGATAACACACCCTAAGACTCTGTGGAACTGGAGAAAACTGGCTCTGCATTTGGCACAACTCTGCTTCTTCCCTAGGTGAGTCTATACCTTTTCTCTTCAATACACTCTTCTACACTATTACCCCTAGTGCCCTCTAGTGAATAGTCTATACACAGAGGAACTGAATTTTTCCAAAACTTTCAGTTGGTGTCAGAAGGGCAATATGTAGGGGACTGTCCCTCTAGCATTGTAACTCACAAAGCCTCATTGTCTAGAGTTTTTTCTGAGGCTTAAGTAGCATAACTGCTTGACTTAGGACTCTTAACTCTGAGACCAACTGCAAATTCTGGAAAAATGCAATCACTCAGCTGGGACTAAGGCTCACAGTACACATACTAGCTCCTCAATATGGTATCCACTAAATGGAATAGGAATTCCAAAGAGAAAGAGGGTAAACCATGCATAATGGCAGGAAAAGCAAGATTAGTTCACATATCCATTTATGCTATAAACTAAGAACAAGCTCAAAGGCAGGCCAAGTATATGTCAAAAAGAATTTGAGACCATCACAGACAGTTTGTACATTAAAAAGAGAATAGAAGAATGGCTCAACCAATGAAGTGATTCCTACTACAATTCCCAAGCATTTGAGTGAAAAAGCAGGGCATAGCTGTGCATGCTTGTAAACACAGTTCAGGGAAGGCAGAGAAAGGAGGTCCTCTGGCGCTCTCTGGCCAGCTAATCTGGTGAAATAAGTGAGGTCCAGAATCAATGAGAGATCCTGTCTCAAAAAAAATATGGTGGGACATGATAGAGGAAGACATTCGATGTCAGTTTCCGGCATCCATGCAGCTGTGCACACGCATGTACATTCATATACCCGAGAAACAGCAGTGGACTGTATGCTTTTATAAAAACAGAGAGTGATGAGACTACAATAGATACAATTGCCCAGATGTAACTACTCCATGGATGCTAAGAGATGATACCTAACACTATAGTCTAAAACAAAAGTATTTACTTCCTCATATTTTCCATAGGCTATTTGTCTTCTAAACCCAGTGGACACTATGTGAAAGTGGCTTGAGGGATTCCACATTCACTGTGGGTTAATGCTACAACTGAGGCACCCTGAGCTTAGAAAGCTCCAGATGTTTGTAATGTAATTCCTGAAAATTGCACAGCCTTCGTTCCCAAATAAGCTGCTATTTTTATAATAGTGAAGAGCAAAGCTTGCTGCTGCTCCAGAGGGAGATATTATCTCTGTCTTAACAAAGCTATCTGCTAAAACAACAGTCTCAAAAGCACAAGCCAGAGAGAAGACTGCCAGTGCCTCCCAGATGCACAGAAATGAAATGGTTTCTGTAGAGGAAGTTTAGCCAGCAATGTAGTTACTCTGACTGGAATACACACACACACACACACACACACACACACACACCTTTACTTCCAAGAGTCAGAGGCAGGCAGATCTCTGAATTCAGGGCCTACAGAGCAAATCCCATGTAAGGAAAAGCTTAGATCCAGGCATGGTGATACACATCTTTAACCAGCACTCAGTAATCAGTTCTGTTCAATCAGTTGAGTTCAGTGAAGTGGAGTCAGAGAGTAGAGTCAGCGCAGCGACTGCAGGGCAGTGGAATTAAGTTTATTTGTGAGTTTGTATAATCCAGTGCAGATCAGCAGAGGCAGTTGAAGAAAAAGAATAAGAAGGAGCCAGAAAATTAGAAAAAAAATTTAGAGTTCATTTGAGGCCAAGCAGAGAAATTCAGTGAGAAGCTGAGAGAAGGTAGATTGAATCAGTCAGCTTGGAGATGGGTTTGAACTAGAACCACCAGCCAGAGTTTTTGAACCAACCAGCCAGAGTTTAGAAAGAGATAGAAAGGTGACATTATTTAGCAGTCAGTTTCTGAGATGACAGTTACATTAGGCAAATGAAAGATATTTTTACAGCTTGCAACTAAAGCCTGTCCAAGGGCTGTGGACTCATCATAGGCAGCACATACTAAGGCACCAAGGAAGGAGACTAAACAGAAAAAACCTCGTGATAAATATTTGAAAAAGCCTTCCACTCTAGCATTCTGCAGACTGAAGCATACTGGAGAAACACAATATAATGTCTGCACCATTTGCACTTGGTGATGCTGCCTGATCTTCAAATGTGTGAGTGATGTTGTCTTACATTCTGGTTAAATAAATAAGAACATCCAGAATCTTCTGAGCCAATCAAGGTAGCCAAGACAAGAATTAATGAAGACAGGATTTTGGGAGAGACCTGGATGAATAGGATAAGTCTCAAGAATGTCAGTATTCTAACCTTGTCCTTGGTTGCCACAATCAGAGAAAGAGTCTGCCTATTCTTTTCCATGTTTATCAAAAATCAACTGGCTTTAGGCATGGTATATCTTAATATCTACAAATATTTGTGCTGTCATATACTCAGCTCCCTGATGCTGGATGTTAGGAACTCATGATATTAAAAACTCCTTTACTGAAAGCAATAGGTTATTAAGAAAAAAGAGGGAGGATTGATTTTTATATATGTATACGTATATATTTTTTCATCTTTCACAGCAGATGTTAAAACACTAACTAGCAAGCACTAGCCATATACACAATGTATCAAAGAGTGTAAGCCACTGATCATTTTGACGTCACACAGCTGTTGTATTTTTAGCTGTGCTTTGCTCATTGCTGTCTGAAGACTGCTGTGTTAGGAACCATGAAAGCACACACTCTGCCTGCAACTTTGCTAGTCATCATCAGGGTGGCGTCTGATGGTCCAGCTGTTTTCTTCTTTCTCTTACTTAGTTATTCCAGTGTTAGAAAAACAAATCCACAAGTCAAATTTTTCATTTACCACATTAGTCTATCATTCAATAATAATGTTCTGTTCAGAACCATGTTAAATAAAAGCGAGCACCACAAAAAAAGCATTGCTTCAAGTGTCATTTGTCACAACACCCTGATGTTCTATTCTGTCACTTGTAGAACTCTTGTTTCCTTGGTAACCCATAATAGATTTTATAGACAGAGTCCCTTATATTCAACTGACTTATTCTCTCTCTCTCTCTCTCTCTCTCTCTCTCTCTCTCTCTCTCTCTCTCTCCTTCCCTCCTTCCCTCCCTCCCTCCTTGCTTTTTCCATCCTTCCTTTCTCTTTCTTTTTTCCTTTCTTTCTTTCTTCCTTTCTTTCTTTAATTTTTCATCACTAGGAAGACAAGCTGCCTGCTTTTTCCTCCCTTCAACAAAACTCATAATATGGTGGGATATTAAGGCATAATGATAGATGCATTCCCAAGAAATAGGAAATTGAGAGAAGAATTATTATCTTTCATTTATATATTAGGATGCTCTATTTGAAAAATAAAATTTGAGGAAGTGAATCTAAATGGAATCACCCAAGTACTAGCTCATCAGAGATTTGTTGTCCTGGGATGTAATTAGTGACCCATGAAACAGCAGAAAATCACAGCAACAGAGGTTTCAAGGTACATTCAGCTACACATGACAGTCGGTCAGCACGGAGTGTCGAGCTGGCCGTCTTACCATTCAAGAGTTGTAGGCTTTCCTGGTTCTGCTCAGGTATCTTTTGGGATTTTCAGTGTTCTCACCTACTTCCCTAGAATAAACTCCAACATGTAGTCAGAACAAAGCTGTCTGGGATGAACAGTCAAGGGGAAAAGAGAAAAGAATTCTCCTAGTGGTAAAAGGCAACATCCTACAAGATTCTAAACTCCATGCCCAACAGAGGGAGCCAAAGTCAGCACCACAGGCAGGGGCCACCTGTCATTCATAGTCAGCACCCCTATATCCACTGGAATTCTAAGTTCTCTGTTATTATGATTTGGTTATGGTGTGCTTGTAGTCCCCAACAGTTCATGTGTTCAGAGCTTGGTCTCAGTGTGCCAATGTGGTAAGTAGAAAAATCATCAGGAGGTGGAACCGAGTAGTTATGTCTTAGAAAGTCTTAGGGTTAGAGTCTTGACAGCTGTGATGACTATTCCTGGTTGTCAACTTGACTACATCTGGAATGAACTACAACCAAAACATGCAGGGCACAGCTGTGATCTAGATCTTAAGCCTGGAAGATACAGGCTTCTGACCCAGATCTTGACATAGAGATCTTGAAGCATATGGCCATGAAAAGCTTAGGCACAGGTAAAGCTTTTCATGCCAGGGGACTGGGGCAAACAAATCTCTGAGTTCAAGGTCATCCTGGGACAAAACAAGTTCCAGATCCAGGTGTGGTAATACATACCTTTAATCTGGGTCATACCTGCTGGAGTTCTACTTAAGGATATCAAAAGAAGGAAGATTCACTCTTCTTCACCTGCTTGCACTTACTTGCCAGCACATCTTTTGGAACCTACTTCTTCAGAAGACAAGCTTAAACACCTTGTGGGACCAAGCAACTACTAGATTGTTGAACTTCTCATTCATGGCTGCCTGTTGTTGGATTAGTTGGACTGTAGACTGTAAATTATTACAATAAATTTCCTTAATATGTAGAGACATTCCATAAGTTCTGTGACTCTAGAGAACCCTGTCTAAGACAACAGCTGTAAGCTGGGCTTGGACACCCATTTTCAACAGGTCAATTACGGAAACAAGTAACAGTGAAAAACACTAAGTGGAGAGATGTATTCACTGTGACTACACCACAAAGGGAAATAAAGACATTCAATGACCCTTCCCCCAACCTCTTCTTCAGGAGGTCCTGACTGGAAGCTTCAGTTTAAATAGACAAAATAGAGTGCTAGATTGATGGATTAGTGATTAAGAGGACGGACTGCTCTTCCAGAGGTCCTGAGTTTCATTCTCAGCAACCGCATGGTGCCTCACAACCATCCATAATGGAATCTAACACTCTCTTGTTGTGTGTCTGAAGAGAGCAACAACATACTCAAATACATTAAACAATAAAATTTTTTAAAAAGAAAATAAATAGACAAAATATATGCACTGCTGAGCAGTCAGGTTAAGGTGTGATCCTAACCATCATTCATCTATCACAGTCTGGGCTCCAGTCTCACCTACAAGACGGCCTGACAAGTTATCAGAACTACCTAAAATCTCTATTCTGAAGACAAGTTCCATCTCTGACTGGCACCAGCATTTTCTTTCCCCACCATGGGATCCTTAGGGAAATTTCAATTTCTTTGGGATCACTGTTCTAATAAGTAGTCTGATAGCCAAAACAAGGATCACAAAAGTCTCAAAATCTTCATTCCTTCCAAGAGGATCACTACTGGGGTCAGCACTCTGAAAAACCTAGCAAGGCTCTAAAGAGATAGTGACTAGTTCTCCTCAGAGTTATTATAAAACTGGAAACCTGACTCTGAGTCACCTTCTGTTTTAGCATCTAGCTGTGACCTTACCCTTCCAACATTGGGATAGCATTAGGGAATCTACAGAACCAAACTCCAGCACACACCGCACCCTTAAAACTTCAGAACTATGAATGCAATAAACTGCTTTTAAATAAAACAGGCAGCCTCAGATATCTTTCCAATAACAATATGAATTTTTCTTTGTTTTTTTTTTTTGAGATAGGGTTTCTCATTGTGGCATTGGCTATCCTAGAACTCACTTTCTAGACCAAGCTGGCCCACAACTCAGAAATCCACCTGCCTCTGCCTTCCTAGTGACAGGATTAAAGGTATGTGTCACTACTCAGTTTGCAATAAGGATTCTCAAGCATTTCCACTGGCAATCTTTCATCCGAGAAAGTTCTGTACACCCCTGGGTATCCAAGTATATAAAAATAGGCATTAAATTTTTACTGCTAATAATTTATAAAAATACTTTAAAATAATTTTTAGTCTACACAAAGGTTTGTCATTTGCTAAACACAGGAGTAAATTTACGAATAAATGAAATGAATTATTTATTTTTACATAAAGAATTAAGTTCTGGCTAGCTATGCTACTGCAAATACAGAACATTTTCAATGTTTTTCATAGTTAATCTACCTTTTGCTTTTATAATCAATGTTAAGAATGCCATTCCATCTCAACATGAAGTGTGAAATATCGGAAATATGTTTAAGGACATTTCAGAAATCTTGTCATCATTGTAAGCCAAAATTCATGTAATGACCTTTTTAAAAATAAAAATCAAATCTCCAATTCAAACAGCAGGGGGTTTTTTTATAAAAAATAAAATATTCTCACACAGTGTCACCCAAAAATATAATCTGGAATTTGTATGCTGAGAAATCATAGACAGGAAGTATTGAAAGCTGTGATCTTCCATAATTAAGCAATCATGTTTCCATGTGGGCAGATAACTTTGTATAGTAAAATCTCTATGGCTGGCATGAAATAATCTCGATCTGAGTCAATGTGCAGGGAGTATGCGCTGACAATGCAAGGGATGCTTGCAGTGCACCCAGAACCAAGGCTGCAGTGGACTCCCGAGACATCATAGTGTGAGTCTTGCCATAAGTACCTCAGATGCTCCATGAGTTTGACTTTGATTGTTTTTTAGTGATTGGGTTTGGAACTTTTTACTGTTGTAACATTTTCACACCCCACACACCTTTCGAGGGTCCTTTGCCTTACAAACATCATCCTTTCCAAGACGATCTAAGTCATTGTCATTTGCTTTCTAATTGCAAGACCCCACCCTAACCTGATTCTTTATTTTTACCCCTACCCAAACCCTCTCTACCTGCTTGCAATAATCTGGTGTGTTTCCAGAATAGCTCCTTAGCCGTAATTATTGCCACTTCCTTAACCTGTTTCATAATCTGTGTTGCTCTTGTAGTTACCATACCTGTCAACGATGAAATATGTGTCCAGATTTCATTTAGTTCTATGTGTATTTATTGGGAATTTATTTTATGCCACGACTTTTATAAACGCTGTGGAGAGAAAAAAAGAGTGTCAAATTAATGTTCAGACAAGAGAGTTCAATATAGTGCAAGCCAACATAAAAGCAGCTCGTTCAGCATGATTTACAAGGACAGAGATTTATTGTCATGGCTCAGGCAGAAGTACAAGCTGTACTTAAAAATATCTGGAACTTTATGCAGAATAAAAAATGTCTGCAGTGAACCTTTAAGGATAATGTACAGGATATAAAGAAATTAAGGGCACCCCCTCATGGACAGAGCTGCAAGGTACAAGGCATAAAGACTTGGGGGACAGAATAGCAGTTACCAAAAATCACACAGTGGAGAGGGTAACTAAAGATGTGACCAACAAAGGAAACTGGGAAATGGAAAACTCGTTAAGCTGCACATGGTCCAGAGACCTCTGCTCTGTTTGCTTTCTGATGGGGCTGCTTTGCAGTCCCAGGTCTAACCACCATTATTGGTGTATATTATGTTAGGATTATTTCTTCTATTAGGTAAATATTTTAAAACAAAACTGTTTACAAAAATACATATTCCCTCATCTATTACATTCCAACTGCAGTTTCACCTCTTTCTCAACAGGGTTGATTCTGCTAATCTGGCTGGCTGTGTGTGGCACCTTCCTCCCTCCCCACTCCATGTGCTTCCCTCCCGCACTCAGTCTAAGAGGATTGACTATCTTCCCTAAAAAAAGGAGGACCCATCTAGGTCAAGGGTACCCTTGAGTAGCTGTGCTCCCATCCTGGAGCCTCCAAACAAGCTTCTTTTACACATAGTACTATTTAGATTACTTACATAAGAACCCTAGCTATACTTGAACCGTCCAAAACCTACTCTTCTGGATGATTATGACTCACTGAGATGACAACTCGAGTAACACATGCAAAGTATGTAGAGTAAAACATACAAAGCAAACCAATATCAAAGTCACCTAATAGGAGATGACCAAGGTAGTTGGAATTTCTTATTCGATTAGGAAACTAATGGGATGGAGAAAGGACATAGGGGATAACATACAGATTGTGGAGAAGGATATGGTCAAAGCATGTTATATTTTTGGACAACGTAACTCCATTTAAGTAAATGATAAATAAATAAGGAAGAAAATGCAAAGCAAACTAAACTTAAAGGAATAATGACTAGAGGAAAGAAAATAAAAATAAACCTAGAAAGTAATCAAAACCATCCAAAATAGAATTAAATTCTTTAATTACTTGAGATTATAAAAAATACTCAAACTAATAAAGTCAATGTAAGAGAAAATGTTAGTACTGACCATGCAAAAACATGAAGTGTAAGAGAATTTTATGAATTATACATACAAATTATTAATAATACAAACTGTTAATAATTATATTGTAAATATAATAAATGTTAATAATAGATAATTACACACCTTCTATTTTAGGTCTTAGTGGAAAAATTTTCGGACTTTTTTGAGAGTAAGGTTAACAGTGAATTTTTTAAAATGCACTGTATCAGAGTGAGGAATAGTATGCAATAATACAAACTATTAATAAATATACCCACTTGTTTTATTGCATTCAAATTTGTAGTGAAGATCCAGCAAGAACAACTAAGCAAATAGTGTGAAAAAGAGATATCCATGTGGAAAATGGTCCTGTTTGTGTTATCATTGAACATACTAGCAATACAAAGAATCCACAGGAAACAATTAGTACCAATGAATAAGCATAGCTATATAGAATACAATATCCGCATACTGGTATTAAACAACCAGTGTAGAAATAAAGCTAAAAAAATTCATTACATACACAATAGCATCAAAAGAAAAATAGTTCTGCAAAAGTTTAACAAGGAACAGTATTTACACAGAAAATTATGTAATATTGGTGAAAGAAACTGAAGAACAATAAAATGAATGATAATATTGATTGTGTTCATGGGATGAAGGACCCAGACACACTCTACAAGGCAATCTGGAAGTGAGTGGGATCCCAGGCACATACTTTATTTATATGACATAATAAGAATGTGGGAGTACAGAAAAACAGAACACTGAGTGCTTTGGGTGTGGGGACATAGGAGACAGAAGACTACTTCAATGGATTCTTATTGGCTCTGAACATGAACATGATAGAGGAAATGGCTGTGCAACATTGCTCATACACTAAATGCCACTGAATAATGCACTTTCAAAAGTTAATGCTTCATTTAGGGGAATTTATTTGAACAGAAGAAAACTACAAATAAGACTCCAGTGTATTTTTAAGCTTTTTTTCCATATGTCTATTCCTCCTAGTTCCTCCCACTTCCCCTCCCATCTGGAACCACTCCCACATTTTGTCTCTCATTAGAAAATAAAAAAGGCTTATATGGTATAATTATAAAATAAAAACTAGCATATTGGATTTGGACAAGCAAACCAAAAGAAGGAAAAGATCCTAAGAGAAGATACAAAAACCAAGAATCAGAGACCCACTTGTTCAAGCATTCAGGATTCCCATAAAAAACACTAAAATGAAAGTCATTATATTATACTGTAACATATCATATCATATCGTATCATATCATATCATATCACATCATATTATATTATATTGTATCATGTCATATCATATCATATTATATTGTATATGCATACAGAAGGCCTTGTGCAGACCCATTCAGGCACTGTGCTTATTGCTTCTGTCTTTGTAACTCATATGAGGTTTGCTCAGTGTATTTAGAGGGCCTTATTCTCCTGGTGTCCTCCACAACATCTGGCTCTTACTCTCTTTCTGCCTCCTCTTCAGTGAGAGTCCCAGAGATTTGAAGGGAGGGACTTTATGCAGACATCATTTAGGATCGAACATTCCAAGGTCTCTTATTCTCTGAATAATGTCTGATTTGTTTGTGTTTGTTACCATCTGTGGCAAGAGAAGACTTTTCTGATGTTTGCTGAATAAGGCATTTATCTCTAAGTAGAGCAGAGTATCATTAGGGATCAAGTTACCACTATTGTTTTTAAAGGCCAGTAGTATTGGTTTTACCCTAAATCTCCAGGTTATCTAGTCTCTACTTCTTGGTCACCCAAACATTGTCAGGTTTGGGTTCTATCTTGTGGAGTAGACATTACCTCAAATCAGACAAGATCTGTGCTACCATTGCCCTAGCATATTTTGCAGCCAGGACAACTTTATAAGTCAGAAATTTTATGACTAGATTGGTGTTTATCTTTCCCTTTTCATAGCCTGCATAAGACCTTCCTGCACCATACAGGTGAAGGTTCTAGATAGGCACCATCTACACCTCTCTATGCTCAAGGAGTTGTGGGTGATGTTTTCAGCAGTAGAGCCTTGCTGTCAGTTTACAGAGTGCAACCTGATGTCTTGGCAACAGCTTGCGTTGGGAATTTCATTTAAATAAAAAAGTGCAAATAAATGTCTGATGTTTTAAATTTTTTATTTTGCGTGTATGTATGCCCATGAATAATGCTGTGTGTGTTTGTGTGTGTGTGTGTATCTGTGTGTGTGTGTGTGTGTGTGTGTGTGTGTGTGTGTGTGTGTGTGTGTGTAGTGTGCACCCAAAGGTCAGAAGAGATTGAAGAATTTTCTGGAGCTGGAGTTACAGGTGGAGGTAAGCACCAAGACATGGGTCCTGGGAAACAAATTGAATACTCTGGAAAAAGCAGAAAACTCTTAACTGCTGAGCCATTGGTCTAGCTTCTAAATGCCTAACATTATTTAATGGTTTCCTGAAATGTTCTCAAAATTGCCCTTAAAAGTATGGCTAACAGCCCTTGACACTGACCTCCTTAGGTGACTGGATTTTTCCCCCACATTGGGGGGAATTTCCCCCTTCTTCCCTTACTATGCTGCCAATAACAGCATCTGGGTCTGCATATCTGAAACCCACCCACAAAGAAGGATAATCTAGGGAGAGAGGAAGTAGCAGACACAGAGGTGTCTTTCCAGCTTCTGTCAGTCTGGCTGCAGACAGTGAGATTCCTAAGTATGGTCAACTACTACAACTCAGAATAGAGAATGTCCAAAAGGAAAGAGAATCAAAGTGGCAGAGGTCAGAGCAGAGAGAAACAGTGGTGACAATGACAGACTCTTTTACCTTGGGGGGGTCACTTTCCCCCAGTCCTGTCTGAACTTCAGAACTTGAATTTGCAAGGACTTGATTCAACTGTTTTTTTTTTCCTTCATGGAAGTTGCTTTAAGATAACTTGATTTTGCAATCTATATGTTCATTTTACTCAGATGAAAACTCAAGGATCATATATTATTAGACTATAAAAATCAGTTATGAAACAGACATTTGTGAAGCATGTGAGAACAGAATTGAATTTCAGAAGACGTGATGGTGTTGGCGCAGTTACATTTGGATGGTTGCAATTATCAGGAAATGGATTATGCTTAAAAATAAGAGCAGCATATCTTATTCCTAAATTGAGGGTCCTAATAGTCTATGTAGAAGACAGAAGATGCCGCAAGACATTCTTCCACTTATTCATTTATGTATTCACTTATTTATTTACTTTACATCCTGATTGAAGCCCTGCTCCCTCTTCTCCTGCCCTCTTAAAACCCTCCGGCATCACTCCCTTCCCCCTTCCCCTTCTCCTTCAGAGAATACATATATACGGATAATTTTTCAGAACAAAGATTCATTTTTCCAGATGAGAACATCTATGCTGAATAAACATTTACTCATTGTTTTAATACCTTGCAGGAGAGAAAGGAGCTAAATATTGGGAGAAATTACAGATAAAAAAATTCATCATATGGCTTGATTTGATTACTTAATTGGGCATATATCTCTTGCTTTCTATAGAAACATGTTAGGGCTCCAAAAATGAATTAGTTACCTTATATCACATTATATCTTTATCACTGTTCTAAATTAGTCACAATGAATAAAATGTTAATGTTTTAAATTTGTGTTAATAATTTGTTTTTTCCTGGTGATTTTTTTATCTTAAAAAAATAGTTTCACTATGATTCTCTGAGTGGCCTGGAACTCCATATGTAGACTAGACAATCCTAGAACATCAGAGAAATCTGCCTAACTTGCCTGCAGAGTACCTGCATTATATTATAGGTAGGCATTTCACAGCTAGATAAGTTGGTTCTTTAAATTGGCTTAATAAGAATCAGTGGCTGAGCTTGGCTGGTTAAGATAGCCATTATATTAAACTGAAAACTATATATATATATATATATATATATATATATATATATATATATATATATATATATATATATAGAGAGAGAGAGAGAGAGAGAGAGAGAGGGAGAGAGATTTTATGTAATTATAAATATATATGTAAGGATGTATACGTTCCAACTAGTGTTTTTATGGGACTCCTGATTATATGGGATTTCTGATTTTTGTGCCTTCTTTTAGGCTCTTTTTCTTCTCTTGGTTTGCCTTGTCCAAATCCAATGTGCTCTTGTTTATTTTATTTTATTATTACCCCTTATAAGCCTTTCTGTTTTGTTTTAATGAGAGACAGAAAGGGAATGGATGCAGATGGGAGAAGAGGTCGGAAGAAACTGGAAAGAGAGGAAACCCAACTTAGGATACATTATGTGAGAAAAAAATCTATTTTCCATAAAAATAGATAAGAAATGAAATATATCTTTCAGAATACCTCACTACCTATGAATGCTTGGGCCAAGGTCCTAGTGAATCTGGTCAAATTTAGAAACTTTCTGAGGCTATCAAGTTTTCTACTTCCTGAGCTTATAACCTTCCCTGTAGAACAAAACTCTTCATCTGCTGTTAGAAGATCCGATTGTATCACTTTCCAGTAAACATCCTATAAGGTTCCAGTGGAGAAGGGTTTCTACAAACACCGGTTGCCCCCACCCAGTCCCTCCACCCCTGCCAGCCAAGTATCAAGACTCAAGAAATAAGGCAAGTTTAGTTTACCATGACTCAGTAGTCAGTATTGGTTCAAACTTCGAAAAGTCTGACCCTAAAGGACTCTAGGGGCTTTTGCCAGCCTTATACCCACCCGCCTCGGGTCAAGACTAGGCCAAGTTTCATTCTCCATCCAGAGGAACATTCTTTAGTAGAAAATTCTCAGAATGTACTGACAGATGCTTGCTAGCCAATAAATTTAAAGGTCAATATACTTAGTCAATAAGTTTGAATTATAACCTTGCTGATGTAACCTGTGTCCTTAAAAAAATGTAAAAATTGCTTGTAATAGCCACTCAGGGTCGTCTTTCAGACACTCACTTCTAAAGATTGATTGAAGTCAATCCAATTCGCCTGAAAATAAACCTCTTGCTTTTGCATTGATCTGCGTCTCGGGGTCTCACCCAGGAACATCTCGAAGTATGTACCACTCAATGACCAAGGGTCAGGGTCTTACAACCCCACGGTTTACTTTAAGTATAGCTAAGAACAGCACAATTTGGGGAGAAAAAGGTTCTTGGTGATAAATAACTCAATCCTATGAATACAGCAAAGCTTAAGGTAGGGACATGGAAACTCTTTGTAAAGAGCAAGTAATGTCTTTTGTAAAAATGGGTTCTATACATTAACTGAGAAAAAAGGTTCAAGGTAAATGTCTATGAAAGGACAGAGCCATAGACTGACTGAGACGAACTCAAGATAAGGGTCTGGGGAAGGATCCAGTGAGGCCTGACACAGAGTCCAACTGTGACCAGGCTATTAACCATTCCCAGTCTTCTGGGCAGAAAACAGGTTATACATGTATCTCTTTGAAGAGACAACCCTCCTCCCATCCCACCCTACCCTGTATTAAACAGTCTTGGTTCCCCTCTGCTTATTTGTGATCACAAGAACTTACAAGTCTCCTATAATTGTGTATTTTAAGAAGAGTGCGTCTAATAATATCTGTTATTTTACCTTCCCTTTAATAGCTTGCATCTTAACCACCTTCTCTCCAAGATGGAAAATTTTATCCCAAAAGAATGTTACAACAGACATCTGCAAAGCAGTCTATCACATACTATTGAACAGCAATTCATGAAACATTCTCTAAAATATGTACCATAACAAGACAAGCAATTCTTAGCAAATACAGGGAAATTCTGGTATATTTCTGACCATAATAGAGAAAACACACACACACACACACACACACACACACAGAGAGAGAGAGAGAGAGAGAGAGAGAGAGAGAGAGAGAGCAACAACAAAAGAAAACACAAACACAAATTCATCGAAATTTAATGGCACATTCATTGAAGAAATTAAGTAATATTTTTTAAATCCTAGAAGTGTATGAAAAATAAACACAGAATTCATCAAAATCCATTGGGTGCAATGAAAGTAGTCCTAAAAGTGAAATTTATAGCTTCAAGTGCCTACATTAAAAACATACAAACAAAAACCAAAGAGATATTGGGTGAATAACCTTAAAATGTAGCCTTAGGAGCTTGGATAAACTAGAATAAGCTTAACTGCAACAGAACAAATGGAGGAAAACTAATAAAATAGAACTAAAAAGAAAGCACAAATTTTATAAAATTAGAGATGAAAAGCAAGACACTAAAACAGATTCTATTGGTAATTTAAAAAACCGTTAGAAAATATTTTAGAGATAAACAATCCTTTCAATTAGAAAGTTCAGAAGAAATGAATTTGTGATGAATATGATCTACCAAAATTAAACCAAGATGGGAAAAACAATTTAAATAATTTTGTAAGAAAGAAAATTGAATCCATAATAAAATAGTCTCCCATCAAAACAGTTTAGGAGCAGATGGATTCACTGCTAAATTCTACCAGACTTTCTAAGAAATAATAATAATCCTCCCCATACTATTATATAAAATAGAAAAGCAAGGTATGGAATTAAATTATTTTTTAATTTATTTTACAAGGCCAATATTGCTGATACACAAACCAGATAAGGACATGACACAACGAAGAGTATCAACCAATTTCTGACACACATAGATGCACATTTCCATTTTACTTTTTGATTGATTGATTGATTGATGTTTTCCCAGACAGGGCTTCTTAGTACTACAGACTTTCCTATCCTGGATTTACTTTGTTGACAAGCCTGATCTCAAACTTACAGAGTCGACCTGCCTCTGCCTCCCAAGTGCTGGATTAAAGATGTGCATTACCACATGCAAATCAATAACTGTAACTCACCATATAAATGGATTCAAAGGTAGGAATCACCAGAAATGTTCTTTTTTTCAATATTCAACATCATTTCATTAAAGGAAAAACAATTCCTGAAAGGGGTAGGAATAAAGGGAAGGGAGGAAGGACATCTCAACATAATAAAGACTATATTTAACAAAGTTACTGTTAATTGACCATATTAATAAAGTCAGTATCACACTGAAAAGATAAAAACCCCAAGCATTCTCTCCAAGAAGGAGAGTATGACAAGGATGACTACTTTCCATCTTATTCAATGTATTGTTTGAAGTCTTAGCTGGAGAACTAAGACCAAATAAGGAAGTAAAAGAGTCACAAATAAGAAAAGAGTCAGCCATTGGTGCAGACAATGCAGGTCTATACAAGAGGCGCTCTACAGACACCACCAGAAACCTCTTAAAGCTGACAAGCACTATCAAAAAAAAAAAAAAAAGAAAGAAAAAAAGAAAAGACTTTCCTACATAGCCAACAAACACTGTAACACTGTGAGGAAGAAACCACTCACACACAGTCCTGAAAACAATAAAATACCAGGCAATAAACCTAACCAAGATCTTTACAGTGAAAACTTTAAAACACTGAAAAAAGAAAGCGAGGGATGAAGAGATGGCTCAGAGTTTAAGAGCACTGGCTGTTTTTCCAGAGGTCCTGAGTTCAATTCCCAGCATCCACATGATGGCTTACAGAGTGGCTCATGAGCATCTATAATGAGATCTGGTGCCCTCTTCTGGCCTGCAGGCATACATGCAGGAAGAATACCGTGGACACGGTAAAGAAATCTTTTTAAAAAAGTAAAACGTGTAGAAGGCACTGGAAGTTTGAAAGGAAAACTGCTCATACTTATGTATTGGATATGATTAATATTTGGAAAATGGACACTATGCCAACATCAATCTATAAATTCAACACAATCCCCATCAAAATTTCAATGCAATTCTCCAAAACAAGAATTTTAAGAAGGCTATCTCCAAATTCACGTGAATGCACAAAGGACCCAAAGTGGCCAAGGCAAGGTAACCCTCACCAAAAAGAGTAGCACTGAAGGGATCGCCACAACTGATTTCTAGTCATATTGCAAAGGCACACTGGCAGAGGCCACATGGTACAGGCAGGAAACCTATACCCAGCTGGTGGCACAGAGTAGCACATCCAGGCACAAACCCACTCATGAAGAAGGAAGTCATGTCACTTCAGAAATAGGGACTTAACCACAAACAATCATACTAAGAAGATCAAGCCATTCATTTTAGTGTTTTTATGGGCTTCCCGTTGTGAGAGCAAATGGGTGTCTGATGTTTGTACCTTCTATTGGGTTCTGTTCCTTTCTTTTTGTCCAATTCCCATGTGTTAGTTTTTGCTTTATCTTATTTTATTTTAATTTATTTTATTATTATCCATTAGAATCACATTTGACTTTTAATGAGAGACAGAAAGGGAGTGAATCCTGATGGGAAGGGAAGCCAGAAAGAAATAGAGGGAGGGAAAAGCAGTATCAGGATATATTCTGTGAGAAAAAAATATTAAATGAAAGAAAAAGAAAGATGAATTAAGCCAGTCTCAGAAAAACAAAGTACTGTATGCATGTATGCTTTTTATCTATGTGGTTGCTAGAGTTTATATAGATACATAGAGTCGTATGTGTGTGTGTGTGTGTGTGTGTGTGTGTGTGTGTGTGTGTGTGTGTGCACATAACATATGGAAGTATAATTGAAACTGTGTAGGGGAACTAAGCTAAATAGAAGGGGAAAGACTCAGAAAGTGGCAGTCAGAGGGTGGAAAATATGCTCAACATGTAATATATAATTATATAAAGGCCCTTCAGGGACATATTATGGCTATGTACAACAAATAAATAGATAAATAAACCTTTTACAAAAGAAAACTCTAACAAAAGACAAGCAGAGGACTGTGAAGATGGCACAGGCAGTAAATCAAGCTCAAGAATTTAAATTTAACCTCAAGAAACCATACTTTTAAAGGAAGGAAGGAAGGAAGGAAGGAAGGAAGGAAGGAAGGAAGGAAGGAAGGAAGGAAGGAGGAGGGGAGGGAGGGAGGGAGGGAGGAAGGGAGGGAGGGAGGGAGGGCGGGCGGGCAGACAGAAAATGAGAGGGCAAACGTCAGCACAAATGGTGGATAACAGTAAAATGCGTGAGCAGGGACAGGATAGGGGGGAAGAGATGGTTTAGAACACCATTAGAAGCCATCTGTGGATTTTCAGAGTAAACATGGGTAGGAGTGCAGTCTGAGGTGCTGGCACTCTGGTGACATGTTCCCAGGGCCCTGGAATCCACAGCCAGCTCTAGTTTCCTGGAGGGAAAGGCTGAGGTAACTGGCTGTCACCACACAGGTAGATCATCACCATTACACCAACTACTTCATAGGATGCCTCATTAATGTGTACAAGTCATTTGAATCAGGATGTTCTGAAGAAAATGACATCTAAGTATAAAACATGTTTATTTCAAAGTCCCAGAATATATATATATATATGGCAGTCTCCATGTGGCTGGGACTTTTCATTGTTCTATTATAACTGTACTCATAATATTCCTGCTTGGTCACAAACCTGGTGTTTCTAAAGTAAAATAAAAATATTAAATAAACTTGCAGTCCGAGTGTAGAACCAGTCCAGAGCATTGTAAGTTTCTTAGCCCTTGCTTCACTCTTTCAACACGCCATCTTCAATGTTTCAACAGAACTCAGCTGAATCTTCATAGAACCAACTCTCTTTGCAGTTTTGTGTTTCTGAGTTGCATGATATTTCAGTATTACTATTGTGGGAACCTAAAATGTACCCTAAATCCCTGTGTGCTAAAAGCTTGGCCCTTAGCTCATAGTGCTGCCAATGGTAGTGGAGTCTTTAGATGACAAATTCAAGTTAAGCAATCCTTCGGGGTGGGGTGGGGGTGGGGTGGGAGTAGGGGTGGTTATGACCCTGAATAGGACTGTAGGATCCTGTCTCTTTCCTCTGACATTTGTTCCTGGTCATGAGATGAACAGGCTTCCTCCACTCCAGGATGCCATGTTAAACTCAGGGCAGCAGATGGGTACTGGCTGTAATTCCAAAATCAACCTCTCCCTTTCATAAGTTGATTGCTTCGGGTAAATTGTTATAGTAATAGAAACTAATATTGTAAAGTTATTATATACATTCAAATAATAATTCAAACCAAAGATCAAAAGGGATATAGCAGTTTAAACAGCTCAGTGGCCTTGAATTCTCTATATGTAAAGTCAGTTTACTTTAGGAAATTTCTTAATCTGTGTTATTATTATCAAAAAAATCAGGAACTGAGTAATGAATAAAGAAAATAATGTTCATTTTGGCTCATAATTCTGGTTAGGCTCTTGCACTGTGTCATATCATAAGAAGAAGCAAAATGTGAAAATGAGGGCAGTTGAAAGGAGTATATGGGCTAGAGACTAAAATGATTTCAGGCTCACTTCTAATATGATCAGAAACATGAGCTATTAAGCATTCTTTGACACCAAATTGGACCCTATCCTAATGTAATTAAGAAGTGATAGATACGTGAGAATGTGAAGTTGATTTTAGACTGGAAGACACTGGTAATTCACAGTCTCTGGTAAGACGTAAGTCACTCTCCTGGGTTGTAGTCCAGTCTCCAGAAAACATTCAGTCCCTGACAACACTCACATAGGCAAAATAGATCCAAGAAGTCTAACAGTTGTAGACAGGATACAATTTTTAAGGCTCTGAAGTTTAGAACACTGGAAACTATGCTTCTGTGCATTGAACCACGATAAATATTAAAAAGACTAAAAACACAGATGACTCTGAATTAACTGACTTTCTTGCTTGTCACAGCAAGACACTGCTCTTGCGACTCATGCCATTTCCCACATGTCATTTCTCACACACTCATGAAGTAGTACAAGCATGCAAAGGGCACAGAGAACTACTTCATCATTCATCAGCCCTGGGATTCCAGTCAGACTTCTTAGGAGATATGAGAACATTCTGCTCTTTCTATGTGTCAGTTCACAGTGGAGCTACGGTCCTCAGTGATGGGCTATGTGGTTCTTAACGATGTTAATTTTACGTAATTGGGTACCACCAAGTATGTCTAGTGTATGTTGAGCAGGAGCATACAAGATTGAGTTTGAATATTTATGATGCTAACACTATGCCTCTTACACTCTAATATCTACCTCACATTTTCATGTGTTTATCGCTTCTTGATTGCATTAGGATAAAAGACTTGAAGTAAGGAATGAATTTGGCATCAAAGAATGCTCAATACGTCATGTTTCTGGCTGTTAAAGAGCCTGGAGCACAAGGTCAGGAACCAGAGTTGTTCCTACTCCACATGAGTCTCTGTAGATCAATGAGCCTGCACAACATGACTCTAACTGGTATTCCTAAAAGTTGCAAGTTCACTATAAAAAAATTGGGACAAGGAGTAACTAGGGAGGCTGCCGGCCCTTCTAAAGTGCTGTCTATTGCAGTCCTCTTAACTGGCGAAGGCTGCCCATATGCAGTACAGCTGTACAGCATAAGCCCCGTGGCTAGATAAAGCTGCTAGTTGCAGGGTCTCCTGCAGAGCCCAGGGCAGCAGAGTCAGGTTTCTCTTGCTTGTCCTTCCTGAACATGCACAAATCAAGCACTAAGTCCTCTTTTCTCAGTTTTGTTTTACATTAGCTCTGATTTTTAAATGAAAGATATATAAGATTGAGGGATCTACTTATAGTTTCATTTATGAGAACATTTCTTAGGCACTTAGAAAGATAAAGAAATTATGAAGAATAAAAAGATAATGTAATGGTCTATTGCCATCAGAATATATTACATAACAGCCTTTTCCTCATGCATAATATCTTCTGAGCAATTCCAATTACAACATTGTCTTTCCTTCAGTCAGGGGTTAGTAGATGGTGGTTTTATTCCAAATTCTAGACTTTGTGAAACCTAATTACAGCAAGGCAGAAACAACCTCACATTTCCAAGCTTGTTGTAAACTAGCTTGCTGCTGCAGATTTGATACTGACTGTTAAGTCACAAATCCCTAATAAATTTTTCCTGTTCTTTCTTCTCCTAGGGTCCACTTATTGAGTAGTATGACAAGCTAAAGTAAAACTTGTTTTCTTCGTTCTCCATATAAACCATTTTTTTTAAAGCCTAGTCTCCTCAGCTCAGTGTCGTTGCCAAATCTCTTCTCAGAGGTCCAGTTATTTCCTCCCGTTAGTGACTCATGTCCACATGTCTATTCCTTATCTCTTTGCTAACTCTGAGTTCTTAATTCCACTAACTTGTATGGGACTCATGCTCAGTGGTTCAAAAGGTATGCTCCCATTTTTTCTCTACAACTCCGCACTTCTCTGCACAACTCTGGCCTGCCACAGTTAGTGCTAACAACAAGTCTATTGCTCAGTATCTGTGAAGAACTGGTTCTAGGATCCCCAACTCCATGGATGATTGTAGTCAATCTTCAGATGCTCAAGTCCTAATGTAAATCAGCTTAGTGTCTGCATTTTGCACGTAACGTCTTTAGACTATGTACAAAGAGCTGTGGCACTGGATTATTTGAGATCTAATGACAAGTAAAAAGCATAGGCATATTCATTACAAGTATAACTGTCTTCTGCCCTCAGTGGATAAAACCCACTGGTGTGGAACCCAAAGATATAGGCCTAGCTGTAGCCACCAATGACCTAACTTAAAACTCAGGAGATGACTCTGTGAGTGGCTAGGAAAGCCATAGGAGAGAGTTGACCACTAAATGAGACCATTTAGTAATGTGGATTTAATGGCCACCTTCTGTCCTGGGTCTCCACTTCTACTTTAAAGCTTACTTGAATTCTCTGGTTCCTCATGGAATTCATGGTCACTTTTCCACCTTTGTTTCCTTTGTAAGCATATTATCTGTATTAGGATCAAGTTTGTCATATTAAACCTCATATCTAATACATGAGATTTTAGAGACCCTACACTGTGCCTAAAATAAAGGCTTGAGCTTCTTTTGACACCAAACCTACCCAGATTCCTCTTTGGGCTCCCCTATTTTTTCACACTCAACTAGAGGAGAGATTTTTTTACATAAAACTATGACTTCCCTCTTACCTAGAATAAACTCAAAACTGTACTCACCTCCAGCAAAACAGTGGCCAGTAACTATCTGTTAACTGAATGAAAAAATAACAAAGAATCTGGTTTTACTTGTTGACAATAGTTGTTTTAGTAAAGCTGATTTTGGAATTATTTACAAAATTGAATACTAATTAGTCTTTCTTCCACGTGTTTCTTATGTTTCCAGGTTGACATCACTGTGATGGACTCTGAAACAAACTGTACATGTGTTAGTTAGAAAATGACATCTTGTACAGAAAATTGAGGCACGACTGAGACTCAACAAACTGCCCACTAAGCCTCCATACACTATACATTCAACTCCAGCATGTAGGAGTATTTAGAATAAGGAGTATTGTGTCCTTTGGCAATGGGCAAAGAGACACCTTGTGGTGATGGTGTTCTTGTATGTCAGGAAAGCAGTTGGCAGTTCTGTTTTCCATCCTACCTTGATGTCTGGCTTAGTGGCCAAGGCTGTTTTACACCAAGAACACATACAAAAATCAAATTAATTCTAGGCAGAACAGCCTGGGAAGAGAAAGATAGACAGACTTGTGAGCTCCCACACCACCCCAGAGACCTGCCCTCAGACACACAGCACAGGTGGGCTGGAAACATTAACTTGCTACCAAGACATACAATACAGACTGAGGATGTCACCCAGAGGCACAACAGCCTCATGACAAACCTGCGTTGGCAGCCACCACAGTGTATAAGTATGTGGTGGACAAATGGGAGAGAAGTGGATCATCTTGAGCTTTATAAAGAGAGATTGAACTAGAGACAGGGCAGAGATGAGAGCCACCTGGGACCATCATGAGTTCCCAGCCTAAGCTGCTACTGAGGGCCATGTCTGAGTCTATCGTTATGTAGCAACAGGAATCTCTGTCTGTGTTAGTGTCTCATACTACCACTAGAGAACATGAGGATGTTCCTGGTTAGGGCAGCTGCTGGGGACCACAGGGATGTCCAGGGACTGTGCATAACTGACTCTGAGCCTCACTGGCAATAGGGAAAGCTGCCCCATCTGTCACCAGTTGCAGCAATTGGAAGAGCAGACCCTGTGTCTCACCTAGCTCTTGTAGCTGGAGTGTTGATGAGCTTGTCCCTAACATGTGGAAAAGCCGACTCTGGAAGTTGGGCTAGCTGCCTATGGGGGCTTGAGTGGAGGAGAGCTAACTCTCCCCTCACCAGCCACAGCACTCAGGAGAGGAGGGCTTTACCCTCACTTGGGCAGTACTGTAGTGTTAGATCTGGCCAAGAGGGCAAAAGTTAGCCAGCTCTGAGGGCAGGAGAGCTGTCACCACCACTCATCTGCCATAAGGTGGCTCTGTGTAGTATAAACAATTTAAAATTATCCCTGACTTGGTTACAAATAAATGAGACTCAGATTATGATTATTTTATTTGGCTTTGACGATAACTGGAGGACACCTCTGATCTACTCTTCTAATTGTAGGCCTGGCTACCTCTCCAGTGGTGTAACTCAGGTATTTGTTGTTTCTGCTGGCCAAATGTTCATGGTTACTCTCTCTTCATGGAGGCTTCCTCCTCCTCTCTTGTTCCTCCTCTTTTCCCATCTTTCCTCCTCCACCTGAGTCACTCTAAACCCATTTGCCTCTAATCCCTCTAACTGGCTGTAGCCAATTTTATTTAACCAATAGTTTTAAATCAAGGAACAAAGTTAACACAACAAAAGCTTGAAAACATTATAAATCACTTGTATACCTAGATCTTCCGGTATAGAATTTAGCTTTACAATATATAACAACAGACCAAACATCAACAGCTCTGGGATCCTGAGAGTGGGTGGGCTGTCCCTGTCCCTCAGTAGTTGCAGCCCTCAGGAGAGTGGGTACTGTACCTGGGCTTGGCAATACAGTGGAGCTGGCCCTGATGGTGAAGGCAATGGTGAACCAGCCCTAAGGGTGTGAGAGGTAGAGAGTTAGTGAAGCCACTCACAGGCTTCAGTACTTGGGAGGTCAGATCTTGAGTGGGCAGCACAGTAGAGATCTCTTGAGGGGTGGTTGTGGGTCAGCCAGCCTTGACGCCATGAGAGCAAAAGAGCTGACTCTTCCTCTTGCTGATGATGGCTTTTGGGGTCCTAAAGAGAGCAATGCCAAAGAACCCACCCTAAAATATATGTCATCTATGAATGGTTGCGACACACTGGAAGAACCAGTCTAACTAATCCAAAACTGCAGGATCTCCATGACTGAAGGCAACAACAGGATAACCAGAGGTCTGGATGAGGTTCCAATACTGATGGTTTCACAAAAGCCAGAGACCTTGATCAAGACCATCAAGCCATTGCAACAAACATTTGCAAGTGAAGATGTGTGGACAGAGGGATATGATGTGGGACACACCATGGCATACTACAGCTTCCATGATGAGATGTTTTCCTATGGTGTGTGTGTGTGTGTGTGTGTGTGTGTGTGTGCGTGTGTGTGTGTGTGTGTGTGTGTGTGTGTGTGTGTGTCATTTTGGTTGGGGAAGTTGCAAGAGTTAAGGGCATATATGAGGGGATGGGACAATGAGTAGGACTGGGGAGGATCATGTGAAACTCAAGAAGAATCAATAAAAAGTTGTTTATAGAATAAGAGAACCCCCACACCATAGTAGTCACATACTTTTTTTCTTTTGTATTTCTGAAAATTGAATTCAGAGTACAGAATATTCTACCCATGTACTCTATCACTAAACTATACCTCAGCCAACCTCAAAGAGTGTTGTATCTTTACATTTATTTATTTACAGGGCATAGATGTGAATGTGGAGAAGCAGAGGAATCTCACACATGCCATAACACACATGCAGAGGTTCCAGGATAGTTATGGAAACCAGTTTTCTCCTTCCATCATGTGGATTTTGGAGATAAAACTCTTACCAACCCTCAAATGCTGTTCTTTTAATAATCTGTAGTTATATTTCAGCTTAACTCTGTTTCAGAAATAAATATTTATTTGGGAACCAATGGTCTAGTTTCTTACAAATGTCTCCTAGATGATAGATGAAATGAAAAATTCTGGGAGAATGGTTACCATAATCACTATTCCTGATCTTTTAATAATGAGAGAGAAATTTTCAATGAGATGAAGGAGCCTGAGGAATCATTTCAGGGATCATATGCTACTTTTCAAATATTTGCTGAGAAGAAGCACAGAGTGTGTGAAGGCCAAAGCCTTCACAATTTTGGCTGAGGAGAAGGCAGCTGATGATGGTGAGAATGTAATTGTAGAGTCAAGTATAATGTGTAAAAGATAGTTAATGATGTTTAAGCAAAGGAATGCGGATATGTTAATGTAGGGAATTTATAAGCCATGTTGCATAACACAGGACTTAGAAACGGTCAAAATTCATGAACAAGGATCAAAGAGCTAGCCCTACCACTTGTCTGCCTGGTGGTTGCATAAGTGAGTGAGAGGTAATCCCTAACTCACCCCTTGCCACCTATGGCTGGCTAAAGAGCTGGCCCAGAGGTCATAAGAGCAGGAGAGCTGGTCTTGACCCTCAGTGGCGTCATCCCTCATTGGCTGCAAAGGGAAAGCAGGCGTGCATCTTACGTGGGCAACGGGCAGATAGAGCTGGCCCTGCTGGCATGGGTGCTGGTAAGCCAGCCAAAGGCATGAGAACGGGAGAGCTGACCCTGCCCCTTGTTGGCTGTGGAATTGGATGAACGATCTGGGACAGTGCCGGAGAGTTCGTTCTAGTGCTATAGTTTCAGGAGAGCTGTTGGGCTGACAAGTTCAGCCAGGCCCAGACACAGGACTTTGAGATGGCCCTCCTCAACATTTATGAACTACTGGAGCATGTGAAGGGTCTGGTCCTACTGATCCAAAGCTGCAGTATCTCCATGACACAGAGCAACAACAGGATTTCTAAGAGGAGTCCCAGTGAAATTGATAGAGTACAGAAACCAGAGATACCCAGTGACAATCCAGTATTTATTGAGTAGCAGAAACCAGAAGCCTCAAACTAATGACTCATTGCAACAAACATTAGCAAGCAAAGAAGCAAGGACAGAAGGGTATAATGTTAGACACATGATCATAGACAACATTACAGCTTCCACAACAAGTGTTTTTTTTTTTTTCTGTTTTCTTTTTCTTATGGGAGGGGGAGTTACAAGGGTGGAGGGCAGGTACAAAAGGGAGTTGAAATGAGTAGGATTGGGGAGCATGATATGAAGTTCATAAAGAATCAATAAAAAGTAAAAATGGGGAGCCAAAATTAGAGATGTCAGTGAAAGAGTTATGGCAACTAAGACTAAAAGTAATGGTAGATTGCCATATTAACAGTAAGTGAATGGCGGACACAAGGACAGCAAGAAGATTAAGCAACATTTGGCAGGTAGGGCAGTGCATGGTCACTGCCTGACAAAGTAACAAAAGATAGCATACAAGACCTCATAGGGAATGCTGTACGACTTACTATATAGCCAGGCTCCAATGTCCAGGGAAGATGCTAGAAGGACATGAGAAGCAAAAGTTTGGCGTATTGTTGTCTTGAGCCAACAAGAACTTACAAGAGAGAAGAAGCACTACAGTTATCCAGAGAAGAATGGCAACAGGGGTCATGAGTAGAGGGAGTTTTGGCCAAGCACTCGCCTAACACAAAGTCCAGTTAGACCATCGTCCCTGCAGTGACCTTTTTCTCTCCTAGGAATGAGGTAATGATCATGAAGCTCAGAGACCCCCTAGCTCTGAGGTTTGGAGGACACAGATCAGAAGGGACCAAGATCAGGGCCTCTTCCTTACAACTGCAAGTCTTACCCAGTCACCTAAGATAAACAGACAAAATTGCATGGTGTCAAACTTCTTGTCTTTTCCCAAAAGTCTGCCATACTTCCTATACTGTGGGAATTTCTCCCAGTTTCACTAATCATAACAGTTATGGTTGCAGTAGGCAATTAACCTCTACCGAGTCACCCCAGCAGTGGCATTGCATGCTCCTTTCTACTTGCCTTAGTGTTCTGGGTTCCCAAATGAAACACGCACACACATACACACACACACACACACACACACACACACACACACACACACACACACACACGCAGAGCCTTCTATTTTAACATCCCTTAAACAACTCATTGGTTGGGCTACTTTAAACCTCCTTCCAATAATCCTTCTGTATTCTTACTAAAACCTGTATTCCATCCTGGCCGGCCCCAGACCCAGGCCTATGACTCTCCTGGGCCACGATCTCCGACTTTTACATATTGGCGGTCTCTCTGTTCTACAGTTCTCAGGCCTGGTCTTTCTCCTTTCCTGGCATGGCAGTTCTAACTCCTTCTTCCTCCTTTGGTCCCTTTGCTTGTGAATCCTTAATTCCAGCCTCTGTCTCTCTGCCCAGCCATTAGCTGCTGGCAACTTTATTTACCATTCAGAAACAACTGGGGGCATAGACTCTCAGGATCTTACATGCAGATTCTGGAGCAATTCTGGGGACCCAGTTGACATAATATAAGCGTTAGATCAAAACCACAAGTTATGTATGGTTGTCCTAAACTGGACCATTCAAAAAAGTTTTAAAATCACATTTTTGTCAATACGATGAAGAGGTGACTACTAAAAGATGATTCCACCCCATTTGATTCTATGTTTAATTTTATATGCCATTGTGAGATGTAAAACCCTGGTATGAAATGACAGGAATTTCATCAGGACCTACTTGAAATGTCTGAAAAGAAGACAATTTGACATACTCAATAAGAAGAGGTCCTTACAGGGCCAAAGATTAAGAAACTGCCAGGAAACTGAACAAACCTTGAAGGACAATCATCAGGCTCCTATGACTCCTTTCCTATAATGATGACATGAATATATGTTCATTTAACCTGTTTGTTAGGCATTTTCCACCTCCTTACAGGCTGCATCAAAGTTAGGTCAACCTATAACACTTAGCTGCTCATGTTTATGCTAATGTAACTCTAAATACTGATTCAAGAGTATTTAGTATATAAACTAAATTTGGGAACCAAGGACTATATAATTTTTGAAGATGGAAAAAGCACAGAAAGATACTCTTATAGCTCAAAGCAATGTATCTATCCCTGTACTGGCTGCAGGGTCATTAGGACTCTCAAATAATAATGTATGGTATTAATTGGCTACTGGGGACTTAATTAAACTCTTTTATATTATTGGGCACCATTCTATACCAAATTTGGCAAAGAAAAATTTGCATGGAATTAGGAATCTCTCCTTATTGAATATGCTAATGCTGTTGGAGACAGTGCCATATATCAGACAAGCACAATTTCTGGAAATTATTTAAAGATTTCTGGTGTCTTTTAGCCATTGCTTATGTTTTGCCTGCAATGATGAAAACTCCCAATCTGAGCTTGTACTTGGCTGATTCTTAGCGACATTGAAAAAGCTTTACCTCTGAGCTTGAAAAACCATGGTTTTCCTGTGGGAACCGTACTTTTCTTTTTCTTACAATTTTTTGGTTTATGTTTCACTGGTTACATGCTTTTCACATTGCCTGACATCAAAATGCTATATCCATGAGAATGTAGAGATCTCCCCATTGATTTTGATGACCATTTAAATCTATGTCTGTTCCTTCTACAGATACAGCAGCTGCCTTCCTTTTGCCTGACCTGTTCTTGTAGACCTCCAGCAGGAGATTATCAAACTGGCCTGTGCCACTAATTTGTAAGGCTACTAATTTTACAGTATAAATATAGGGAGAATTAAATCAAGAGCTAGAAGTTCAAAGAGCTCTGTTATAAAAATTGGGCAGCACTAGATTACCACTTATTGAAAGGCTCTGCCAGAGCCTTACTGATACAGATTAAGATGCTTGCAGCTAACCATCAGACTGAGCACAGGGACCCCAGTGGTGGAGTTAGAGAAAGGATTGAAGGAGCTGAAGGGGTTTGTAACCCCATAGGAAGAACAACAGTATCAACCAACCAGACTTCCCAGAGCTTCCAGGGACTAAACCACCAACCAAAGAGTACACATGAAGTGCACATCAGCTGCATATGTAGCAGGTGATGGCGTTGTCTGGCATCAATAGGAGGAGAAGCCCTTGGTCCTGTGAAGGCTCTTTTCCACAGTGTAGGGAAATGCCAGGATGTAGAGGTGGGAGTGGGTAGGTGGGAGGAGGAGCATCTTTATAGAAGCAGGGGAAGGGGGTTGGGAGAGGGGGGAACCAGGAAAGGGGATAACATTTGAAATGTAAATACATAAACTATCCAATAAAAATGAAAGTATCTGGGATGCCAGAAATTCTCTGCCTATACTGTTTTCATTTATGTGACTACTCCCAATAAATGAATATGAGTAGGACAATAATAAGACACTGACATTTCTTACAATCACAACTTCTGTCACCCTGGTTTGGATGGATCTCCCCATTCGTGAACCTTGCTTTTTGCTGCTTCTGTTATTATCTGTATCCAGCTTTCTGTTATCCTTTTACTCAATGACTTGCTTCTTAAAGATATTTTTTAAAAAAATTAAAAAGGGGAACATATAGGGGTTTGAAATAAGGTTATGTGAGGATATAATGAATTTGTGACATTGGTATTTCTCAAGAAGGCAATTTGGAATGTAAACAAACATGGGAAGGAACATAGCGATGCCTGTGGCCTTCTAAAATTCTAGAGAATAGTTGGGAGTAAAAGATGTTCCCATATCTCAGATCCTTTTTGTCTACAGAAAAATGGTATTGTTGAACTTTACATAACCTTGAACATGCTGGCCTATAAACCAGACTTCCTTGCTGAGTGTAAATGCGTTCCTGTTATCAAAAGAGCTGCACGAATGAAAAACGAGCCTTGAGATGCCATGCACTCACATGCTGGGTTGCCTCGGCTTCCTTGGTTTCCTGGTTCAGCTCCTCAGCATTAATCAGGAGAAGTGACTTAGCTGACTTCTCACACTGTGGCTGAAAAGGGGCTCTTTAGACGAGGGAGCCAGATGGAAATGAGAGGAAAGAAGAGAAGCGATGATGCACATGCAGGTGAACTACTGTGTGCAGATGCCACAAAACCCTGGCTCCAGGCCCTTCAGGGGTACAGAGCTTCTAATCTCTTCTTGCTTTGAGACTTACAGATGAGGTGTGTGTGTTTTGGAGCCACAGCCACCGAAGTATGCTACAAAAGCTACACTAAGACCCCAGAAAATCACCCAGAATATAGTTTGCCAGAATTTGTGGGCCTCCTTCCCTCCTCGGCTACTTTTTCCTCTCTCTCTCTCTCTCTCTCTCTCTCTCTCTCTCTCTCTCTCTCTCTCTTTCTCTCTCTCCTGTCATTCTTTCTGTCTCTTTTTCTTCTCCCTCTCGTTTCTTTCATTTCTAAATATTATCCACTAGCACTCAATAATTTCAACAGCCTGACATTACCAAAAGCATCCTTAACCAAAGGCAAACTCTCCAGTCCCAGGGAGGGGTAACTTACATTACCAAATTTAATATATATATATATATATATATATATATATATATATATGTATTTATTTAAAACATATAGTTTGAAAATATATATACACACACATATATAGATATATAGATATAGATATATCTGGAGATGAAAGATTGAAGGGATTTTGCAAAGAGAAGAAAGCATTCATGTAGTATATACCAAGGGTGCCGTGATTACCACCAGCTAAGGTGGTACCAAGGTTGAGTCTGTGGGGAATGACAAATACTCAGCTTCTGATAAGTAAG
The DNA here is from genome assembly GCF_021556685.1 of Rattus norvegicus. Classification (NCBI taxonomy): domain Eukaryota; kingdom Metazoa; phylum Chordata; class Mammalia; order Rodentia; family Muridae; genus Rattus; species Rattus norvegicus. The sequence goes on from NC_141534.1 coordinate 120,541,846, forward strand.
CATTTTGTTGTGAATGTTCAGTAGACACAAATTATTCAGTTCATAACTCCTAACATAAAGAATTGACGGACAAGGGTTTTTTTGTTTTCTCATAAACCATGGAGCACCCTGAAATATAGAGTCCTGTTAGGGCAAGGTGGTCTTTATTACAGCAGGCCATTGCCCATGATATATAGACAATGTAGAGCCTTTAACCATAACTGACTTTACTAGCATGGTAAGGTTCAGGTTAGGGTTCACTACCTTTCTTTCTCAGTTCTTCAGATTGGATGTTTCTCAGAGACTAAGCAAACAACTTTCCGGGATACAGGTAAAGATCTCAGAAAAGAATTCAGGAATGTCAAGAAGTTGGTAGGTGTTATCCGTACTCAGCAACTAACTCTGCCCCAGGCTATGAGATCCAGGACCTGGCAAATCAGCTGATCTCTCTCTGGCTGAGCTTCCTTTTCTAAAAATGAAAAAACAAAACAAAACAAAAACAAAACAAAACAAAAACAGAAACAGAAAAGAAAAGAAAAACTATTAGAGCCAGTGGTTGCATTTGTGGTACCAGCTAGGAATTTTTCACCTATGACTACAATATTTTGAGAGGAAAATTATATTCCTCGTTTGCCATGAGGAATTCTAACTGTGTGGTCTCATATTCATACTATTATGAGACTACAATGTAAACTTAAGATTGAAGTGCTACCATAAACTGTAATATCCTCAGAACATGCTAATTGGATTTTCATAAGCGATAAAATCAGCCATCAGAGGAAAGTTATCAACTGAATCTTTCAAAGGTCTTAACTTTTTTTTTTCTCCATCTTTATTAACTTGGGTATTTCTTACTTACATTTCGACTGTTATTCCCTTTCCCGGTTTCCAGACCAACATCCCCCTCCCCTTCTATATTGGTGTTCCCCTCCCCATACTCCCCCATTACCACCTTCCCCCCAACAATCACATTCACTGGGGGTTCAGTCTCGGCAGGACCAAGGGCTTCCCCTTCCACTGGTGCTCTTACTAGGCTATTCATTGCTACCTATGCAGTTGGAGCCCAGGGTCAGTCCATGTATAGTCTTTGGGTAGTGGCTTAGTTCCTGGAGTCTCAGGTTGGTTGGCATTGTTGTTCATATGGGGTCTCAAGCCCCTTCATGCTCTTTCAGTCTTTTCCCTGATTCCTTCAACAGGGGTTCCATTCTCAGTTCAGTGGTTTGTTGCTGGCATTTGCCTATGTATTTGCAGTATTCTGGCTGTGTCTCTCAGGAGTGATCTACATCAAGTTCCCGTCAGCCTGCACTTCTTTGCTTCATCCATCTTATCTAGTTTGGTGGCTGTATATGTATGGGCCACATGTGCGGCAGGCTCTGAATGGGTGTTTCGTCAGCCTCTGTTCTAGACTTTGCCTCCCTATTCCCTCCCAAGGGTATTCTTGTTCCCCTTTTAAAGAAGGAGTGAAGCATTCGCATTTTGGTCATCCTTCTTGAGTTTCATGTGTTCTGTGCATCTAGGGTAATTCGAGCATTTGGGCTAATATCCACTTATCAATGAGTAATACCATGTGTGTTTTTCTGTGATTGGGCTACCTCACTCAGGATGATAGATATCTAGTTCCAGCCATTTGCCTATGAATTTTATGAAGTCATTGTTTTTGATAGCTGAGTAGTAGTCCATTGTATAGATGTACCACATTTTCTGTATCCATTCCTCTGTTAAAGGGCATCTGGGTTCTTTCCAGCTTCAGGCTATTATAAATAAGGCTGCTATGAACATAGTGGAACATATGTCTTCATTGTATGTTTGAGCATTATTTGGGTATATGCACAGGAGTGGTATAGCTAGATTCGCAGGTAATACAGTATTCAATTTTCTAAGGAACCTCCAGACTGATATCTAGAGTGGTTGTACTAGCTTACAATCCCACCAAAAATGGAGGAGTGTTCCTCTTTCTCCACAACCTTGCTAGCATCTATTGTTACCTGAGTTTTTGATCTTCGACATTCTGGCTGCTGTGAGGTGGAATCTCAGGATTGTTTTGATTTGCATTTTCCCTGATGACTAAGGATGTAAAGTATTTCTTTAGATATTTCTCAGTCATTCGATACTCCTCAGCTGAGAATTCTAGGTTTAGCTCTATACCCCATTTTTAATAGGGTTATTGGCTCTCTGGAGTCTAACTTCTTGAGTTCTTTGTATATATTGGATATTAGCCCTCTATCGGATGTAGGATTGGTAAAGATCTTTTACAAATCTGTTGGTTGCTGTTTTTTCCTAATGACAGTGTCCTTTGCCTTACAGAAGCTTTGCAGTTTTATGAGATCCCATTTGTTGATTCTTGATTTTAGAGCATAAACCATTGGTGTTTTGTTCAGAAAATTTTCCCCAGTGCCCATGTGTTCAAGGCTCTTCCCCACTTTTTTTTATTAATTTCAGTCTATCTGGTTTTATGTGGAGGTCCTTGGTCCAGCTTGACTTAGCTTGTACAGAGTGATAAGAATGAATCAATTTGCATTCTTCTACATGCTGACCTCCAGGTAGAAACCACTTCCTGTATCTCACCCAAGAGCTGCAGGGGCTTCTCAGAAGTATGTGGTTTGAAGCACGCAGTTTCAGCAGAAACTAGCGGTTAACTGGAGGAGGTTCCACTCAAACAGGCAGCCTAACAGAAGCAGAGATAAGTTATCTAGGACATCCTGACCAATCTCTGGATCCTAGAAAAGAGTTGTGCAATTTACTGTGGGATTCTCCATCAAGGAAATCTGATTCTAGTTAAATATGAAATGACCTCAGCAAGGATATAAAGTGGAAAAATCTCTGATTTGTCACAGCATGACTATATCCAGTTGTATCCGTTTTCCTGCAAATGACGTTACTTCACTCTTCTTTGTGGTTGAAAGCATTTTTCCTCTCTTTCTGTGTGTGTGTGTGTGTGTGTGTGTGTGTGTGTGTGTGTGTGTGTGTGTGTGTGTGGTTTTTTTGAGACAGAGTTTCTCAGTGAAACCAGCTCTTGATTTCTTAGACTCACTTTGTAGACCATGCTGGTTTAAACTCATAGAGATCTGTCTGCCACAGCCTTCATGTGCTGAGATTAAAGGCATGTGCCACCATGCCTGGCTTCATTTATTTTTCCCCAATTTTTAAATTTGTTCTTCTGCTGATGGATACCTAGGTTGTTTCTATAACTTAGCTATTATGGTCAATGCTACACTAAACAATGATGTGTGTATAACCATATGATGTTGATTCGATGTTGTAAACACCCAGGAGGGTATAGCTGGATCATTTGGTATTTCTACCTTTAGTTTTTTGAGACTACTCTGCTGACTTCCATAGTGGTTGGGAATTCACAGGAATGTCGGCGCCAGCACCGACACGGTACCGAGAATCGGGCGAAAGCCTACAGGATGAAAGAAACACACATACACACCCAGGTTATCGTGTCAAGCCAGGAGAGGAAGAGAGGAAGAGAGGAAGAGAGAGAGAGAGAGAGAGAGAGAGAGAGAGAGAGAGAGAGAGAGAGAGAGAGGAAGAGCAGAAGGAAGAGTGAGAGTGAGGAAAAAGAGTGAGAGTCTCCTGTAGCTTTATTCACCACTTATATACATACCCAAGTTCTCCAGGTAGAAAATAACTGGGAAGCACAGTGGGAAACCCTGGCTCGTGACTACCTGGCTTGTGACTTCGGTAACAAAAGACCGACTAGGAGACCTGAATTAATTAGGGAGAAATCCCAGAAGACCAGCCTAAATCTCAAGGATAAAGGCTGAGGAAGTAAAAGGCAGAAGTAAATTGACCACCACCCAGGTGTGGTCCAGGTGTGTCGGTTCCACATGCAGCAGCCGGGCTCAGCAGAGGTCATGCAGTGGAGACACCGGGTGTTACTACTTGGTCTTTTCTTCCTGTGCCTTAAATACATGGGAGAGGCCTCTGTCCAACAATCCCATGACCTCTTAACTGTGGCCATGCAGTTACAAAGCGGCCAGGCCCAAATCCAATATGGCACTACACAGGAACTCCATTTTTTCTACATCATCACTACCTTTGTTATCATTTGTTTCCTTGACTGGGGTGATGTGGAATCTCAGTGTAGTTTAATTTACAGTTTCCATGATAGCTAGTGGAATTGAACGTTTGCCCCCAAGTGTTTATTGTCTGCATGTACTTCATCTTTTTAGAGTTGACTGTAAATTTTAGTATCCTGTATATTTGTTGAGTTGTTTGATTTTTTGTTACTTTTTAGATCTTAGTATATTCTAGATATTAATATTAAAGTGGAGAAAAACTCCCAGTCAAAAGAGTGGAATCTCTGGCCTAGGTGGAGAACAAACTTTTCAGTTTTTGGTTTCCCTTCCTCCAATATTTGGGTCTTCCCTATGTGCAAGAAAAGGAAGAAAAGCAAAGGAAGAATAAGAACTCAGTTCTACTTCTACTGAGAGGTCCCTACCACACAGCATCTGAGGCTGCTGGATAATGTGGTACAGCCTTGGTGCTCAGTTTTTCTAACTAACAATCAGGAGCCCAGAGGGCATGGATTTTCCAGACCCCCCCCAAAAAAACCAGGGTTTTTTTGTTGTTGCTAAACTTCTTTTCAAAACTACAGGGTAGGAAAGAAGACAATTGACTTTATGCTCCAGGATGTGTAGCCCAGTTAAAAGGCTTTCCAAAATTCTATAGGCAACATATTTCCTGGAACCTTGTGCTAGTTTAGGGTCCTGGTTTAGGGCCTTGATTTGGGAGTTTCCCTTTATTTCTCTTTCTCTGAAATCTCCCTCTCCACCCTGTGGCTGCTCATTGGCCAAGGTATCTGGCTTCTAGCACAGCTTCAGAAAGTGTGGATTTTCCCTTCCCAACTGTTTTCTCCTCCTCTGAGTAGCAGCTTCTGTTTTACATATTTCCTGTACTGTGGGGTTTTTTTAAAGCTCTAATAAAATCGCCCTGTTCTTCCTTTTGATTCCCTTCTTAAATTCCTTTATAATGAGACTAAGGTGCCTAAAGGATACTCCAATTTCCCTTGTATCGTTAGTCTTTAAGATATACAGCTAGCAAAGTCTTTCCTCCCAGTATGTAGGCTGTGTATTCATCCTTGTTTCCTTGACTCTGCTGAAGCCTTTTAAGTTTGTGAAATTGGGGAATTGTTTCCCTTATTTCTCAGGAGGCTACAGTCCTATCTGAAAGCCATTGCTTACACTGTGTCTTCTAGTATTTTCTACTTTCCATCCCAGAGTTTCAGGTCTTGCATTCAGGTCTTTGATGCATTTGAAGTTGATTGTCATATAGAGTGTGAGACTAAAGGCTAGTTTCCTTCTTCTACGTGTAGATACCCAGTTTTCCAGTACCAATTTTTAAATAAGCTGTCTATTCTACATGTGTGTTTAGTATCTTTGTCAAGAACTAGGTGGTCATGGTATTGTGGGCTTGCATCTGGGCCCTCTATTTTAATTCACTGATCTAGGTGTTTATTTTGGTATCAGTACCATGTTGTTTTTATTACTAGGGCTCTAGTATAACTTGAAATCAGGTATGATGATGCCTGCTGGAGTGTCCCTTGAACTAGAATGTTTAGATGAGAGAGGACTTTCAAGGTCCTTGTAATATCAAGTAACATACCATTTGTTGACAGTTACTTTGAGATACTCTGTGTCATCCTTTGCGATTTCTTACATAGTGTTGTTTGTGTTCTCCATAAAACCATAAAGGATTTCAGCAAACTGCTTACAATTAACCAGTTTATGTCAGATCATTTGAAACCAGATCAGTACAAAGGAGGAGGGGGTGTATTCTAGCAGAAACTGATATGACTTTTAGTCTGCCATCTAGTACAATGCACATTCATGGTAGGTCATCGGTGCCAAGCAAAATGACTCAATAAAGAATGAGTAGTTCTTGTCCTCATAGGCTAAGAGAAGAGCAGAAGCCTATGTAATTAGTTGGGTGCTTCAAGCAGATGTCCCTACAAGAAAGGCAGATGGTCTGGGTGGTCTTAGCTGAGTTAAAACATGTTACAGATAATTTATGGGGTACAGTATTTTTAAAAACCACAGCATTTCAATGTAAGCACTATACAAATATTATACTGTGTTCTTAGAGAAATTAAGATAACTATAATTCACTAGGTAATAGAGTCTGAAGCTATCATAACATGTGATCCACTTCATTCTGTGGTACATGACTATGATAAGAGTTAGGAACTGGAAGAGGAGTATTGGTCAAGACAGAATGTAACAAGGTCCCAGGAAGAGAAAAAATGCTTCCTGGAAGTGAGGTGAACAGCCTATCTGCAGCTCAAATTAGGAGTCTGGGTTAGGCAGGAGTACCAAACGTGTAAGGATGGCTATTGGCCTCTATATGGAAGGGAACTGGGTAAAGGCATAATCATATTCACATCTAAAGGCCCTATAAAGAATACATGAAATTGAAATATCGATTCTTTATAGAGGACTGAATGGGGAACGAGTGAGAACACCTGACCACCATACAACATCTGACAACACTAAGACAGTATGGCTAGCTAATGACTAGAGCTTAGATCAAAGAGACTTCTTAATATGTAAGTTGTTACAAGAAAACTGACAGAGAAAAACAAAATGCTGTAAGGAAAGAAAGCAGCAACATATTCCCTGAAGCTCAGAAGGTGTAGGGCCATGAATGTCAACATTTGGCTTACAATGACTTTATTCCCCAGAAATAGCAAAAGTCATCTTAGTCCAATGTGACTGTCTTAGTTAGGGTTACTATTTCCCTGACCAAACACCATGACCAAAAGCAACTTGGAAAGGAAAGAATTTAATTCTCTTACATACTCATATCATAGTTCATTATCCAACCAGGCATAATTTAACAGGCAACCAGGGAAAGAACATAAATGGTACAGGAACCTGGAATCAGGAGCTAAGGCAGAGGTAATAGGGGAGTGCTATTCACTTGCTTGATTTTCATGGCTTGCTTAGCCTGCTTTCTTATAGCACCCAGGACCACCAGCCCAGGGATGACCCACCCAAAATAGACCCTCCCACATCAATCATACACTAATCACTATTTAAGAAAATGCCCTACAGGCTTTTCTACAAACCAATGTTAGGGAGACATTTTCTCAATTGGGTTTTCCACCTATGAGATGATTCAAGCTTGTGCCAAGTTGACATAAAACTAGCCAGGACCATGAATAAGAGCAGGGAAAAGCCAGCACATGTAAATGGAAGTAGATCCTGGCTCTGTTCCTCCCCATTGTGCAAGACTGGAAGACTATGATAACAGGCTAAGAATAACACAAATGTTCAACGGCACATTCTCAAGAAGAGCAAGACATTAACTTCTGTGTATTTACAACCCCTTGATATAGAAATCTTCACGAATCCTGAAGATAGCAAATAACCTTGGGAACATCAACATCTATGCCTTTAGGTTAGAAACAAACCCAAAAGGATGAAGCCTGAATAATAGGTCATTGGCTTTTCAGGGGTGCCTCAAATTTAACAAACAAAACTAAGATGCTGTCATTCCCTTCACTTCTCATGAGCCCTTATGCAAACGCTGAAAACCATCATGGAAACCATCATACTTTCTTCTGAGTCTGGAATTTACACAGATCCTTAAGCATCTTCCAGTCTTCTTCCAGGAGTCTCAAGCTTCCAAATTCTTCCTTCCAGTGAAACTATTTTTCTCCTGCATAGACCTGGAAGTCCCAGTCAGCTATTGCACCAAAGTGCTATGCTGGTTGTGGGAGAAATTTGTAATAATTGTGTAAACAAACTTTATTTTACTTTGTTTTGGGTGCTAATTAATTAGACTTGACTCAGGCTATTAAAGTGCCACCCAAGAGGATCTATTGATTCTACAGCATAGAAGTATGAATCCCCAAACAAAAGCATCAAGATAAAAAGAATATCTGGTAAATATTCAGTATTCTGAAATGCACTTAACATGGTCTAGCCCTGTACTGGGATAGCTTACTAGTTTCTCCCTGAGAGCTACAGGATTAAGTAGCACTATCATCTTAAGATTTGTTAAATTTTTCTTGAGCTCTGCTTCTTGTAGTTCTGTCTGTTTCATTGGATCTTTTTATTAAACTACAAGAACCCATTTATTCAACAAAGAATAATCTAACAGCTATTCCCAATATCCAAGTCTGTAAGTATGCTTGAACTGCAATAGAAACTTCCCTTCAGTGATCATTGTGCCTAGAGGCCACCCTTGGATGGTCACATGAACGGAATCCTCAGAGCTGTGTAAGATGGTCACATAGACAGTGAATCCAACTGTTCTTCAAACTATAAGAACTGTACAAAAAAAGAACTGTACAAACTACAGAGCGAGTGGCATTTTCAGAGCACTAGCTCAGTCTGCTACCTGATAATAGATTTCTCCTACCCATCCAGATTCTGTTTAGTTTCTCCAAAACCAGATCTCCACAATCATCTCTACACCCTCAATAGCCTTAACCCAAATGCCACAGGTACCCAGTACTGGGAATCTTGGGGCTTCTTGGTAGAACAAACTTCTCAGAGGTCTCAGCATTCTTCTGGACCATTTTCATAGACATGTGTTCTTGGGTGAACTTCATGCTGCTGGAAAATACCAGGAGAATCATGTTTCAAATCCTTGTTGACTTCAATTGCCTTGCAGCATCTTAACAGACTCTTTTCCTAGCCTGAGTTAATTAGTAGACTGGTAGATTTTGCCATGTTCTCTTTTCCAAAGTTGCTCTTCAAAATGGGATCAGTATAAATTGTCATAACATGATTTCCTGAAGATTTTTATAGTGAAATGGGTTTCTATGCTAATCTACTGTGAAGTCTTGAGACACTAACAGAGGCTTAGTTATCTGAATGGCATATATTTTTAAAAAACAAGTGAGTTTTCTAATTCCACACCCCCTGACTGGCCCACCCAATACATTCACTTCATGAGTTGGTGTTCATCACAGGCTTCTCTTTGTGGTATAGACTCTGGATGTTAGACTGCTACCAGCATTGGGGATGATCACAGTTAAAGACATAAGAAAATATTGACTTAAGTTTTAAAATAAAGAAGCACACTCGTTTTAGGAAAATATTTGCTGAAAAGATTCTAAGTTAGAAAGACAGAAGGTTATTGAAGAAGCTGGAATTGGATGCTACTGAGTGTATGGGATCCTTCATTTTTACATAACAGACACCACACTGTCAACTACAGGCTCAAGAACTTCTCATTGCCTATGGGAAAGCAGCTCTCTTGTGTCACTAAAGCATAACTGAGGCTTAGTATGTTGTAAGGAAAGGAATTTTTCTTAGCTCATGCTGTTGGAGACTGTTGGGCCTTCATGGAGATGAGGACTCAAAGATGATGTCAAAGTGGAAGTGGAAGAGACAATGTGGTAAGACACGAGGGCAGAAAGGGAATCACGGTTTTATTTATTTATTTATTTATTTATTTATTTATTTATTTATTTATTTATAATATCTCTTATATACATTTCAAATGTTGTCTCTCTTTTACAGCATCTCCTTTTGACAACTAGCCCCTTAATAATACCATTAGTCTCATCCTGTGGGCAGGCCTTTCAACTACCGAGTCACTCTGCATTAACCACTGCTGCTTATTGGTATCAGCACTGCTTACAGAATCAAGTCACAGTCAAATTCCCAACTCATTGATCAGACTCTGCCAGATCCAGCATGGTCTTTATAGGGGTGGAGTGATATGGTTCTTTCCCCTAGAACAGGGTTAGGGAGTCCTGGGCCTTCACTTGTGTCAATGGCTATTGTGGGCATAAGGCTTGTTTGTATAATAAAGTATATATTAATATGTTACTCCTTCAAGGAACGTCTTCTTTGTTAAAGTGTTAAGGTTAATGATTCCATAATAATCAGAGACAAAACAAGTCTGGGAGGAAAAGGTGTGGCTAATTTCTCATCAAAATAAATGCCGGGACATTCAGGACAATCCTTAAGGCTGTGGGAAGGAATTCTAAAATCATGAGTTTCAAAATATACAATTTTTCAATTATGTAAAATATAAGGATGCAAAGTGAATTATATGAGGAGCTTCATGAATCTAAAGGAACAAAAGCAGTTTCTGCTGTGAGCCAACTTGTTAGAAAGATACTGAGAAAGGAGATAAAGAGATCTAGGGAGAGGTGACCACAGGAGCTATCACAAAACTAAGTTTTTTGTCTGTGCTTTCAAGATTTCTGAGTACAGGGACAGCCTGGAGGAGACCAAAATTAGGCCCAGGCATAGTAGAAATGGTAATTTTAGGGCAGGGTTCTACCCAGCTAGCTTATTGTCTGTGCTTAAGAGAGGCAGGAAGATCTCTGAATTCTTTTGCAATGTTAAAAAAATGGACTTGCTCTCTCCTAAGGTCATGGGAATGATGATTCATAGGATAATCTAAAAGGAACCTGAAGTAATTGACTGGATTGATATTAAAATAAAAACTTCGGCTTATTATCTGTAAGACATGAGCTATCCAGCGAATTTTTTTTAGAATAGCAAGGGAGAACTGCTTAGAGAACTGTCTCGGGCAGAACATAGAGAGCCACCTGGAGATCTCCAGAGAAAGCAGAACATAGAGAGAGAGCAGTCTGCAAAGCTGTCTTAAGAAGAACATAGGCCACCAGCTTGGACCCACGATTTGACTTCAAGTCCTTTGTTTCATTGCTCTCAAATACCCCTTCTCTCAGAATCCCTCTCCAAGCCAAGGCATGTTCTGGACAAAACTCAAGAAGTCTGAGAAACAATATTCAAACCATAACAACAGCTAATATTGTCTTACATTACCCCAAAGAGAGGAACAAGAATCTTCTGGTGATTAATTTGTTTTTTCGAACAGCATCTTACCGTATTAGCTTACACTGACCTTGAACTCAAAATTTCTGTGCTTCAGCCTCTTCAGTGTTGATATTAGGAATATCTAAAGCCCTGCTTAGCAAGACTCAAGATTCTGTAGAACATTCCAGTCAGGGCCAGTGGTGCTAATGGAAAATAGTCTTGATCCTGTGCTGCAGAAGAAGTATTTGCAGTCAGAAGGGAAGGTCGTTAGATGAGGCTGAGGCAGACAATACAGAAGAGAAAGCAGAAGAGGAAAACCACTTCTTTTGCCCTAGGAATCGGGGTTTCTGTCAGTCTGGCCTTATACTGTGTATAAAGCTTGTTGAGAAAATGCAGTCTTTCTAGTTAAAGGCAGGTAGGGCTCCACATATGAAGTAAAGGAGCTAGGAGGCTGTGCTGAACACCTAGGTGCTTGGAGACTACCCAACAAGGGCTCTGAGTCTAAAGATAGGAGAACCATGGCTTCCACCTTGAACTTACCAATACCTTTACACATACATGTTTGTCAAGGGGGGGACAGAAGCATGAACCCAAAGCCTGGAATAGCTATAGCTGCATCTTAAGGTCATGGACACAAATTTGGGTTGACTCCTTGCTTTGTCCCTCAGTTCAGCTTTCTGGTATTGCTTTCCTAGTCCTCCCCCCTTTTTTTAAATAAAAATGTCCAAACAGTTAAGACTTGTTGGTCCAGAATGCTGAAATTGACAAAAGGATTATGATAGTCCGGATGACTCAAGGAAAAAGAATCTCACAAAAGCAGGTAGCCTTGCTTCCTGGGAATGTCTTGATTTTCCAACTCACCTTCAGTCACTAAGGGCTACTTATCTCTAGAGAAAATGTTAGGATTACTTGTAAAGATGTTGGAGGAAACATATTCCACACAGGCCCATACATAAGAATATAGATGCAGTTCATCTAAATTACTTCTTAGTACATAGTGTGTGTCCTTACCTCCACCCCTACTGAGGGGCATAGGCCTTATGCCCTGCTCTTATGGTGGTGGCCACTCAAACACTTTCATGATCTTTAGTATTAGACAAGTAGTAAAGTATTACACAAGTAGCAAACATTGTAAATAACTAAAGGTAATTTTCAGTCTGACCAAGGATTATTTGAGAACTAAATGTGAAACTCATTTACTAAAGGTGCAGAACTGACACGTTCGGCAAGGGGCTACATTAGGTGAACTGAAGGCCTTATGCTCCACAATAAATATAAAGCCCATTTCAGAGTTGTAGCAATGAAGACAGAAATCACTCTCCTAAGAAATATGTACTATCCACAAATTCTACAACCTCCTGCTGGATCTTTTGGTCTATAAGAGTATTTTTAACAATGGCAAAAGTAAGCTGAGACATTATGTAGATGGGAAATGTTGGGAGTTAAAATTTGGAGTCCTTTGCTTTCCCACTCGAGCAGGTGGGTCATTGTGGAACCAAGCATTCTGAAGGCAGTGAGGCTAAATATGTGATCCTTGAAGCTCTTTTGACCTGATATTATTATGTAATGACACTTTACTTAGAAGTCAATATTTCAAAGTAAGGATGTGTGTATCTGTACATACATATACAAGTATATGAGACTATAAATGTGATATAAATATATATCATTTATATGAGATATGTGTATATATGAGATGCATATTTAGATTTTGCCAGACAAATTTATTGCAAATATTTTCTACAAAGTTATTGCTTGTCTTTTAACTTTTAGTTGGCATCTTTGGAAGAGCAGAAATGTTCATTGTTGACAATATGCAATTTCTCATTTCTTTATTTGTTTAACTTTTAATTTTATGTTAGTGACAGGGCTCATTCTATGGCCCAAGCTTATCTTAAATGCCTGGGCTCACTCAGTCTTCCTGCCTCATTTCGCAGGTGTTTGAACTACAGGTGTGAACACGGCACTCTGTCTGGCCTCATATAGATGCCCTTAAAGACGTGATTGTGTGAGTGTAAAGCAGACATGAGCTTTGTCATGACAATTATGAAATAAACACAGCTAAAAATCTATAAGAAAGTATTATAGAAAAGAGAAAACATAATAAATTTATTGAATCAACTCTATGCAACACAGGAATCTTCGGAGTGAAATTTCCAACCCCTATTAAGTTCCCATTTTATGCTACAATCAATGAAGATGAATGTGCAGACAAATGATGGGGTGAAAGGACACTAACTGATACTCATAGATAAAAAGACCCAGCAGGACACATACTGGCCCTCTGCACCATGCCCTTCTCCTGAGTGTGGGGAAAAAACAAAACCTTTTGCAGAATGAGACTTCCATAACGTGCATGTAATTAAACACTGAAGTTAGATAATCCTTTTGCGTCCATCTCTTACACAGAAAGGTAACAGAGGGTTCAGGGAATAATGTCAGGTTTCCAGGTTTGCTCACCTCAGGGGCCACCTGGAGTCATTGGTTAAGTATGTGTTTCCTGGTCTTTTATGTGTAGAAAATCTGGACTTGAGGTACTGAACTGTTACTGGTTCCTTTCTTTTTTTTTTTTTTTTTTTTTTTTTTGGTTCTTTTTTTCGGAGCTGGGGACCGAACCCAGGGCCTTGCGCTTCCTAGGTAAGCGCTCTACCACTGAGCTAAATCCTCAGCCCCACTGGTTCCTTTCTTAATAGTGTCTCGACCTTCCCTCAGCAAAATTCTAGCCAGTAATGGTATGTAAAAGGTTCGGTTTTCCCAGGAAGGCAAGCTACTCTAGGTGGCACCGAAAGGAACAAACAGCTTGGTGGCAGTGCATTCTGGGGATGGTAGTTCTTCCCTGTAACCCCAAAACTGAATTTTTATCTCATCTAACTTTAGAAGTACCATGCTAGATCCTGTTTAGTGGAAATAAGCCTGCAGAAAATTTATCATCCATGATATCAGATTCAATATGTAGAATGATGAGATATAGACATTAGTTGGAAATTATCATAATTTGAGTTTCATAAAAAACCATTAAACTAACCATTGTAGCATTTTCTTCTTCATCCTGTGCTTTACTAAAGGGCTGAAATGAAAGCACATCTGAAATCTCTCTTCAACAAAACATACAAGACATAATTTGAGATATATAAAGAAAACAAAAAGCCAATAAACACAAGTGCTTAAACACACACACACACACACACACACACACACACACACACACACACACACACCTTGGTGTTTAGTTTGGTTCTCTTCCTTGCAGTCTTGTCCCTACCTAATACACTGCTATCCCCTACAGTTTGATGCTTGCTGTATTCTAATCTATTGCAGATATGAGAACAAGAAGAAAAATAGACAACCATGAAACTCTCTACAGACCATCACAGTAACTCTCCAGAGGCTATCAAATTGGATCTTTTGATCAAAAGGCCTGGGAAACAACTTGCTTGATTTGAAAACCTAAGTAAAAAGAACACACAAAAAAAAGTTACAACAACCCAAACAAGTGAGGACGATAAAGATTTTTAAAGAGCCAAAGTGGCTGAAAAGAGAGAAATAAAGGAGGTTATAGAATATTAATTGATCCAACATTGCAATGTGTGGTGGGATTTGGAGATGGCTATTAAGGTTGATTTTAATGTCAGTTCCCCCACAAACTACAACTACATGTATAGGTAGCCTTGCCTGGAACAGTATCCAGATTGTTTGATAGGCAGAGGAAGACCCATTCCAATTGTGGTTAGCACCTTCTTTGGGTACCAGCCTAGATAAAAGGGTATGGTAGAAGGGAGTTTATCTGTCCTTTCCTTACTTGCCCTGACCCCCTGCCTCCAATTTATTTGTGCCATTGCTACTGCATCAAATTCCTACTTAGATTTCATAATCAGTGTTTCAGTGGCAGAGCTTTTGCTGTGGAGCAGGGACAAGTGGCTTCTCAGAAACATACCAGGTTTCTAGCATCAGGTTAGGACTTCTGAAGTATCCCCTACCTTGGAAACCAAACAACTACTGGCTTTTGCCTTCTCATCTTTGAGTGAAAAAGACAGCACATGTGTGTGTACTCCAACTGGTGAGACATTTAGTCTTGAGGACCAGGTTCTCTGCTCTCACATGTGATTTTACTGTGGTTACTATTTTAAAGCTGACCTAATAAGTTCTTGCACACACACACACACACACACCCCACATACACACACATGCACATGTACATGCACACGTATGTATGTATGTATGTATGTATGTATATGTATATATATACTTACACACATATATATTCATATTAATAGATATTCACACATTCTTCCTACTGGTTCTGTTCCTCTAGAGAACCCTAATAGAGGAGGGGAATTGGTAAAAAATGATTCTGATTTGACCAGGCTAACTCTGGAACATCTGTGTTAGCTCCATGATAAAGCCTGTGTACATATGGTTCAAAACTCACTAGTCAGTCAATTACTGGTCAAAACTGTTTGAGATAAAAACAAAATAGTAACAATATAAAAATAAAATGATATAAATAGAAACCAGTACAAAATTATTTGCAAAACATTTAAACTGTTTGAATATTTCATGGAATATAGAGATGATTTAAAGAATACAAGAACATATGTACATGTAACATGCACATGTTACATGCAAACATTATGCCATCTTATATATGGAACTTGAGCATCCATAGATCTTGGCCTGTGTAGGGGAAGGAGCCTATATCTAGTCTCCCAAAGAATGGTGAAGAAAGATTTTACAGGGTTTCCTCTTTCATAGTCAGAATATTATCATGTTCCCAGCCTGTGACTATCACACATTGTGTTGCAAAAGGAAATCTCTGGGTGAGATAACTTTACAGGCTCTCTTGAAAGCCAGATTTTCACTGCTGGTAGTCAAGCATTCCAAAACATAAGAATATAATGTGTCATTACTGGTTTGCACAAGGACAAGACCATGTGAAAAAGGATGAAGACAGCTCTCCAGATCCAATAGGGGCATCACAGAGAGTTAGAAAGAACCTCACTCTTATAATCCCTCAGAGCAGATGACCAATCCGTTGAGCAAGTGAAGAACTAAATTCCAACTGAGACCTTTGCATCTTTATTGGTTTTTATGGGTAGCCAAAGAAAAGAGCTTAATGAAGCCATCCAAAGTTTGTGACCTACATGACTAAGATTTAAATGTTTATTGTTTTAAGCTGGTAGGCTTGTGACTACTTGTATACATGAATGGGAAACTTCTATAGCTCTCTAAGCTGCAGAGTTTGGTGCAATGCTTTACAGGTTTGGTGTTTCAGAAAGGGTATGCTGGTCAAGAAAGAAACCACTGAAATGCAGGTGTTATGAGAAGTGAGGCACCATCAGGAAAACTGAGGAACTGCCATCATTAGGCAGGTAGCATGGAATTCACTTTTCAGTGTTACTCAAGACTATAGTATTCGTTACTGCAGTTTCCACTTCTCCATAAGCAACATGATCTAAGGCCTCCCCATGAATGCCTAAAACCACAGACCATGTTCTCTATATACTTTGTTTTAGCAACACATATGTGGCTATGAAAAAATCATTGTATAAACTAGGCCAGGTGTGAGAGTCACAGCAACAGTAATGAAAGGAAGCATTCACAACAATAGCCTGAAGTAAACATTACATGAATGTGGTCTTTCTCACTATGTCTCCCAGAATTTCTTCCTGTGCTCTCTCTTTTCACCTTTCTTGTGCTCAGGAGATGATCCAATCAATGCTTTCATGCTGAGAAGATTAACATGAGAGACTTAGGCTCTGTTGACAGTGTCAGCTGTAAGGCAAAGCAACAAGGGCTGCCAAAATCTGTGCAGCATCGTAAAGCTTTCTCCACCATGACGTCCTCAGATCCTTTCAGATGACAGATGTATGCAGTGAAGTTTGTTTTGGAAAGAGCTTGACAGCTAGAAATAAAATCACTTCAATATCAATTTGTAAGGAAATATTTGTTGAAAGCCAACAGAGAGAAGGAAATTTTCTTCCTTCTATCTTTTAATGACTTTGACTGATCTACAAATTGTGATGCTTTGGAGACACATTAGCAGCAGACAAGTTATTTTAACTATGTGCATACACACTGGAGTAACACAAAACCCAGGATATAAAGCAGTGGCTACATTGAGGCTCCTTTATTATCCCAAGTTTCATGGGGCTTGTGGAAGAGGGAGAGGATGGGAGCATGTTATGCTTGGGCAAGGGCATGAGACCTACAGGGTTATGGTGTTGACCAAAGTCTTTCAATTGAGTCTCTCTTACAGAAGATGTGTGATGGAAACCTGCTGTCATAAAAATGTCCTTCACCAAGGACAGGTTTTATAACTTATTTTTTAGGGGGAAGTTGGTTGGGGCAGAAGAGTTTTTCATGCTTTGGCTGTTATCTTAGCTCAAGGTTTTAAATATACTAAACTAATATATTTGGGGGTGGTATGTCCTCAACTCCACAACCTGTCTTGGTTAAACCGATCTTAATAAGGAAAAGAGCCTTCTGAAGCATGATCGGTGATCAGCCTGAACCTGCCACTGTCTGCCACCCACAATGAATTTGGATTTTCCCAAGAAAAACAGGAAAACTGCAGTTTCAATCTTGAAGGAGCTTCAAGATTTCAAATGGAGCATATAAAGTACAAGGGGCCATGACTTCTCATTTAACAGAAGGCCATGCAACATTTGAACTAGATAAATAGGCTGTATCTATGAGAAGAAGCTCAGTAATACTCTTTTCAAATGAAATGGCAAACGAAATTCACAGTATTAGGCATGGAGCGCCTCACTGAGTTGTTTGTCAAGAGGGTGCCAGAGGCCCCTAAATAGCCCAGGCTATTTCCATTGCTCTTAGTTGCCCACCAGAAATATGTAGCAAAACCCCATTGCTGAAGACACCGAACATCTTGGCTACAGGAGCTTTTTATTTGTTTTCAGACAAGGTAAGCAGGAGAATTTTCGTTGTGTTTCTTTTGCTTTGCTTTGCTTTCTAAGATAAGGTTTCTCTATGTAGCCTTCATCTAGATAATCTATCGTACAGATGTCCAAGAGTTTTGTCCCTTTGGCGCTTCTAGACTCTTTCAGGTAAAGAGTCATTATTAAGCATCACACCAGTCACTTTGGATCTTTAGCATCCAGAGTTCATAAGCTCTTGTGGTTTGCAGGACAACATGGTGGGACAAGATAGCAGGCCATGGGAGACAGTTGGCCTTAACAATCTACTAAATAGTAATTTTACTTTAAAAAATTTAATTTTATGCATCCACCCTTTTCCCTTTTCCCCTACTCACTCCCATAAGCTTCCTTTACTCCCTTATATAGATAGCTTCTATTGTCACATCATATACACATATAGGAGTTTAGACTTTTATATAAAATCTTAAGAATCACATATAAGAAGCAACATTTGTCTATCTGAGGCTGGCATTATACTTGGTATAATTATCCCTAGTAATATCCTATTTCTTCTAAATAACATGACATTGTAATTTATGTCTGAAACAAGATCCCTTTTGTATCTTTTTTTTTTCTGTATTTAAACCTCTGTTGTTGAGTCAGTGTTCAGTATAGCTGTTATGACTAATTCCACAATAAAAATTGATATGCATGGGTCTATTTGGAATCCTTCTAGCAAAGACCAACAAGTTGCACAGCTGAGTCATATTGGTAACTTTCCTTTTAATATTTTGAGGTATCTTTTTATTGATTTTCACAGTGGCTGAACATATTTACGTTATTAGCATTAAATAAGAGCTGCTTTGGACTACATCATCAGTGACATTTATTATGTTTTTTCCCTTGATGATAGAAATTCAAAATAGTTCTAATCTGTATCTATGTGGGTCCTGGTGAGGGTGATAATTTTTGTGTGTTTATAGGTCAAATATGTTTTATTTATTGAGAACTGTCTAACCATTTCATTAACCCATTTATATATTGGGTTCTTTGAATTTTTGTTAAGACTATTTTAGTTCTTGCTATATTCTATAAGTTATTTCTCTGTCAGAAATAGAAGTAGGAGATGTAGTCCACAGAGTAGGCTGTTTTTTCACCTAGTAAACTGTATCCTTCTCTGCATGGAAGCTTTTAGTTTTATATAGTCTCAGTCACCAATTGTTGGCTTTATCCTCTGAGTCCTAAGGATTTTCATGCATTTTGGGCTGATTTTTTTTTGTGCAGGAGGAGAGATGGGATCTAGTTCCATTATTCTATATATGGGCATGGAGTTTTCCCAGCACCATTAGTTGAAGAGATGTCTTTTCAACAGTGTCCATATCTGAAGACTCTTGGCAAAAATCAATTAACTAGAGTCCCACACCCGCGGATCCCGGCCCGCAGCAGCTCTCTGCTCCCAGACCCGGTGAGAGAGAGACCCAACCGCCTGGTCAGGTGGGCACTCCTGAGGCTGCAGAGCGGAAGAGACCACCAACACTGCTCACCCCTGCCCACATCCCTGGCCCAAGAGGAAACTGTATAAGGCCTCTGGGCTCCCGTGGGGGAGGGCCCAGGAGCGGCAGGACCCCTGCCAGAGACACCGCCGGACCCTGAAGGAAACAGACCGGATAAACAGTTCTCTGCACCCAAATCCCGTGGGAGGGAGAGCTAAACCTTCAGAGAGGCAGACAAGCCTGGGAAACCAGAAGAGACTGCTCCCTGCACACACATCTCGGACGCCAGAGGAAAAAGCCAAAGACCATCTGGAACCATGGTGCACTGAAGCTCCCGGAAGGGGCGGCACAGGTCTTCCTGGTTGCTGCCGCTGCAGAGAGCCCCTGGGCAGCACCCCACGAGCGAACCTGAGCCTCGGGACCACAGGTAAGACCAAATTTTCTGCTGCAAGAAAGCTGCCTGGTGAGCTTGAGACACACGGAAGCAGAATTTCTCTAGGACCGGGCACCTTCTGTGTTTACCGGAAGTCCCACACCCGCGGATCCCGGCCCGCAGCAGCTCTCTGCTCCCAGACCCGGTGAGAGAGAGACCCAACCGCCTGGTCAGGTGGGCACTCCTGAGGCTGCAGAGCGGAAGAGACCACCAACACTGCTCACCCCTGCCCACATCCCTGGCCCAAGAGGAAACTGTATAAGGCCTCTGGGCTCCCGTGGGGGAGGGCCCAGGAGCGGCAGGACCCCTGCCAGAGACACTGCCGGACCCTGAAGGAAACAGACCGGATAAACAGTTCTCTGCACCCAAATCCCGTGGGAGGGAGAGCTAAACCTTCAGAGAGGCAGACAAGCCTGGGAAACCAGAAGAGACTGCTCCCTGCACACACATCTCGGACGCCAGAGGAAAAAGCCAAAGACCATCTGGAACCCTGGTGCACTGAAGCTCCCGGAAGGGGCGGCACAGGTCTTCCTGGTTGCTGCCGCTGCAGAGAGCCCTTGGGCAGCACCCCACGAGCGAACCTGAGCCTCGGGACCACAGGTAAGACCAAATTTTCTGCTGCAAGAAAGCTGCCTGGTGAACTCAAGACACAGGCCCACAGGAACAGCTGAAGACCTGTAGAGAGGAAAAACTACACACCCGAAAGCAGAACACTCTGTCCCCATAACTGACTGAAAGAGAGGAAAACAGGTCTACAGCACTCCTGACACACAGGCTTATAGGACAGTCTAGCCACTGTCAGAAATAGCAGAACAAAGTAACACTAGAGATAATCTGATGGCGAGAGGCAAGCGCAGGAACCCAAGCAACAGAAACCAAGACTACATGCCATCATCGGAGCCCAATTCTCCCACCAAAACAAACATGGAATATCCAAACACACCAGAAAAGCAAGATCTAGTTTCAAAATCATATTTGATCATGATGCTGGAGGACTTCAAGAAAGACATGAACACACTTAGGGAAGCACAGGAAAACATTAATAAACAAGTAAAAGCCTACAGAGAGGAATCGCAAAAATCCCTGAAAGAATTCCAGGAAAACACAATCAAACAGTTGAAGGAATTAAAAATGGAAATAGAAGCAATCAAGAAAGAACACATGGAAACAACCCTGGATATAGAAAACCAAAAGAAGAGACAAGGAGCTGTAGATACAAGCTTCACCAACAGAATACAAGAGATGGAAGAGAGAATCTCAGGAGCAGAAGATTCCATAGAAATCATTGACTCAACTGTCAAAGATAATGTAAAGCGGAAAAAGCTACTGGTCCAAAACATACAGGAAATCCAGGACTCAATGAGAAGATCAAACCTAAGGATAATAGGTATAGAAGAGAGTGAAGACTCCCAGCTCAAAGGACCAGTAAATATCTTCAACAAAATCATAGAAGAAAACTTCCCTAACCTAAAAAAAGAGATACCCATAGACATACAAGAAGCCTACAGAACTCCAAATAGATTGGACCAGAAAAGAAACACCTCCCGTCACATAATTGTCAAAACACCAAACGCACAAAATAAAGAAAGAATATTAAAAGCAGTAAGGGAAAAAGGTCAAGTAACATATAAAGGGAGACCTATCAGAATCACACCAGACTTCTCGCCAGAAACTATGAAGGCCAGAAGATCCTGGACTGATGTTATACAGACCCTAAGAGAACACAAATGCCACCCCAGGTTACTGTATCCAGAAAAACTCTCAATTAACATTGATGGAGAAACCAAGATATTCCATGACAAAACCAAATTTACACAATATCTTTCTACAAATCCAGCACTACAAAAGATAATAAATGGTAAAGCCCAACATAAGGAGGCAAGCTATACCCTAGAAGAAGCAAGAAACTAATCATCTTGGCAACAAAACAAAGAGAATGAAAGCACACAAACATAACCTCACATCCAAATATGAATATAACGGGAAGCAATAATCACTATTCCTTAATATCTCTCAATATCAATGGCCTCAACTCCCCAATAAAAAGACATAGATTAACAAACTGGATACGCAACGAGGACCCTGCTTTCTGCTGCCTACAGGAAACACACCTCAGAGACAAAGACAGACACTACCTCAGAGTGAAAGGCTGGAAAACAACTTTCCAAGCAAATGGTCAGAAAGAGCAAGCTGGAGTAGCCATTCTAATATCAAATAAAATCAATTTCCAACTAAAAGTCATCAAAAAAGATAAGGAAGGACACTTCATATTCATCAAAGGAAAAATCAACCAAGATGAACTCTCAATCCTAAATATCTATGCCCCAAATACAAGGGCACCTACATACGTAAAAGAAACCTTACTAAAGCTCAAAACACACATTGCACCTCACACAATAATAGTGGGAGATTTCAACACCCCACTCTCTTCAATGGACAGATCATGGAAACAGAAATTAAACAGTGATGTAGACAGACTAAGAGAAGTCATGAGCCAAATGGACTTAACGGATATTTATAGAACATTCTATCCTAAAGCAAAAGGATATACCTTCTTCTCAGCTCCTCATGGTACTTTCTCCAAAATTGACCATATAATTGGTCAAAAAACGGGCCTCAACAGGTACAGAAAGATAGAAATAATCCCATGCGTGCTATCGGACCACCACGGCCTAAAACTGGTCTTCAATAACAATAAGGGAAGAATGCCCACATATACGTGGAAATTGAACAATGCTCTACTCAATGATAACCTGGTCAAGGAAGAAATAAAGAAAGAAATTAAAAACTTTTTAGAATTTAATGAAAATGAAGATACAACATACTCAAACTTATGGGACACAATGAAAGCTGTGCTAAGAGGAAAACTCATAGCGCTGAGTGCCTGCAGAAAGAAACAGGAAAGAGCATATGTCAGCAGCTTGACAGCACACCTAAAAGCTCTAGAACAAAAAGAAACAAATACACCCAGGAGGAGTAGAAGGCAGGAAATAATCAAACTCAGAGCTGAAATCAACCAAGTAGAAACAAAAAGGGCCATAGAAAGAATCAACAGAACCAAAAGTTGGTTCTTTGAGAAAATCAACAAGATAGATAAACCCTTAGCCAGACTAACGAGAGGACACAGAGAGTGTGTCCAAATTAACAAAATCAGAAATGAAAAGGGAGACATAACAACAGATTCGGAGGAAATTCAAAAAATCATCAGATCTTACTATAAAAACCTATATTCAACAAAATTTGAAAATCTTCAGGAAATGGACAATTTCCTAGACAGATACCAGGTATCGAAGTTAAATCAGGAACAGATAAACCAGTTAAACAACCCCATAACTCCTAAGGAAATAGAAGCAGTCATTAAAGGTCTCCCAACCAAAAAGAGCCCAGGTCCAGACGGGTTTAGTGCAGAATTCTATCAAACCTTCATAGAAGACCTCATACCAATATTATCCAAACTATTCCACAAAATTGAAACAGATGGAGCACTACCGAATTCCTTCTATGAAGCCACAATTACTCTTATACCTAAACCACACAAAGACACAACAAAGAAAGAGAACTTCAGACCAATTTCCCTTATGAATATCGACGCAAAAATACTCAATAAAATTCTGGCAAACCGAATTCAAGAGCACATCAAAACAATCATCCACCATGATCAAGTAGGCTTCATCCCAGGCATGCAGGGATGGTTTAATATACGGAAAACCATCAACGTGATCCATTATATAAACAAACTGAAAGAACAGAACCACATGATCATTTCATTAGATGCTGAGAAAGCATTTGACAAAATTCAACACCCCTTCATGATAAAAGTCCTGGAAAGAATAGGAATTCAAGGCCCATACCTAAACATAGTAAAAGCCATATACAGCAAACCAGTTGCTAACATTAAACTAAATGGAGAGAAACTTGAAGCAATCCCACTAAAATCAGGGACTAGACAAGGCTGCCCACTCTCTCCCTACTTATTCAATATAGTTCTTGAAGTTCTAGCCAGAGCAATCAGACAACAAAAGGAGATCAAAGGGATACAGATTGGAAAAGAAGTGGTCAAAATATCACTATTTGCAGATGACATGATAGTATATTTAAGTGATCCTAAAAGTTCCACCAGAGAACTACTAAAGCTGATAAACAACTTCAGCAAAGTGGCTGGGTATAAAATTAACTCAAATAAATCAGTTGCCTTCCTCTATACAAAAGAGAAACAAGCCGAGAAAGAAATTAGGGAAACGACACCCTTCATAATAGACCCAAATAATATAAAGTACCTCGGTGTGACTTTAACCAAGCAAGTAAAAGATCTGTACAATAAGAACTTCAAGACACTGAGGAAAGAAATTGAAGAAGACCTCAGAAGATGGAAAGATCTCCCATGCTCATGGATTGGCAGGATTAATATAGTAAAAATGGCCATTTTACCAAAAGCAATCTACAGATTCAATGCAATCCCCATCAAAATACCAATCCAATTCTTCAAAGAGTTAGACAGAACAATTTGCAAATTCATCTGGAATAACAAAAAACCCAGGATAGCTAAAGCTATCCTCAACAATAAAAGGACTTCAGGGGGAATCACTATCCCTGAACTCAAGCAGTATTACAGAGCAATAGTGATAAAAACTGCATGGTATTGGTACAGAGACAGACAGATAGACCAATGGAATAGAATTGAAGACCCAGAAATGAACCCACACACCTATGGTCACTTGATTTTTGACAAAGGAGCCAAAACCATCCAATGGAAAAAAGATAGCATTTTCAGCAAATGGTGCTGGTTCAACTGGAGGGCAACATGTAGAAGAATGCAGATCGATCCATGCCTATCACCCTGTACAAAGCTTAAGTCCAAGTGGATCAAGGACCTCCACATCAAGCCAGACACACTCAAACTAATAGAAGAAAAACTAGGGAAGCATCTGGACCACATGGGCACTGAAAAAAATTTCCTGAACAAAACACCAATGGCTTATGCTCTAAGATCAAGAATCGACAAATGGGATCTCATAAAACTGCAAAGCTTCTGTAAGGCAAAGGACACTGTGGTCAGGACAAAACGGCAACCAACCGATTGGGAAAAGATCTTTACCAATCCTACAACAGATAGAGGCCTTATATCCAAAATATACAAAGAACTCAAGAAGTTAGACCGCAGGGAAACAAATAACCCTATTAAAAAATGGGGTTCAGAGCTAAACAAAGAATTCACAGCTGAGGAATGCCGAATGGCTGAGAAACACCTAAAGAAATGTTCAACATCTTTAGTCATAAGGGAAATGCAAATCAAAACAACCCTGAGATTTCACCTCACACCAGTGCGATTGGCTAAGATCAAAAACTCAGGTGACAGCAGATGCTGGCGAGGATGTGGAGAAAGAGGAACACTCCTCCTTTGTTGGTGGGATTGCAGACTGGTAAAACCATTCTGGAAATCAGTCTGGAGGTTCCTCAGAAAATTGGACATTGAACTGCCTGAGGATCCAGCTATACCTCTCTTGGGCATATACCCAAAAGATGCCTCAACATATAAAAGAGACACGTGCTCCACTATGTTCATCGCAGCCTTATTTATAATAGCCAGAAAATGGAAAGAACCCAGATGCCCTTCAACAGAGGAATGGATACAGAAAATGTGGTACATCTACACAATGGAATATTACTCAGCTATCAAAAACAACGAGTTTATGAAATTCGTAGGCAAATGATTGGAACTGGAAAATATCATCCTGAGTGAGCTAACCCAATCACAGAAAGACATACATGGTATGCACTCATTGATAAGTGGCTATTAGCCCAAATGCTTGAATTACCCTAGATCCCTAGAACAAACGAAACTCAAGACGGATGATCAAAATGTGAATGCTTCACTCCTTCTTTAAATGAGGAAAAAGAATACCCTTGGCAGGGAAGGGAGAGGCAAAGATTAAAACAGAGACTGAAGGAACACACATTCAGAGCCTGCCCCACATGTGGCCCATACATATACAGCCACCCAATTAGACAAGATGGATGAAGCAAAGTAGTGCAGACCGACAGGAGCCGGATGTAGATCGCTCCTGAGAGACGCAGCCAGAATACAGCAAATATAGAGGCGAATGCCAGCAGCAAACCACTGAACTGAGAATAGGTCCCCTATTGAAGGAATCAGAGAAAGAACTGGAAGAGCTTGAAGGGGCTCGAGACCCCAAAAGTACAACAATGCCAAGTAACCAGAGCTTCCAGGGACTAAGCCACTACCTAAAGACTATACATGGACTGACCCTGGACTCTGACCCCATAGGTAGCAATGAATATCCTAGTAAGAGCACCAGTGGAAGGGGAAGCCCTGGGTCCTGCTAAGACTGAACCCCCAGTGAACTAGACTGGTGGGGGGAGGTCGGCAATGGGGGGAGGGTTGGGAAGGGAACACCCATAAGGAAGGGGAGGGGGGAGGGGGATGTTTGCCCGGAAACCGGGAAAGGGAATAACACTCGAAATGTATATAAGAAATACTCAAGTTAATAAAAAAAAAAATCAATTAACTATAGCTACATGACTTTAAATCTGGTTCCTTTAGTCTATTCCAGTCACTTATGTCTGTTTTGAGTCCGTATCATGATTTTTTAAATTATTGTTATTACCACTCTGGAAATGTGGCATTACCTTCACCATTATTCCTTTTGTCCTGAATTGCTTTGGCTGCCTGGGCTCTTTTGTGCTTCCATATGAATTTTAGGACTGCATATTCTTTTTCTGAGAAGAAGAGCACTGTAATTGTGATTGGAGACTGCATTGAATCTGTAGGTAATTTTCATAGGGTAGCCATTTTCATATTATATTTTTGTCTAGCCCATAAGTATGGAAAGGGAGGTCTTTTATTCTTGTAGTGTCTTCCTCAACTTCTTTCTTCAGTATTTTAATATTTTTATTTTATGTGTCTTTCACTTTCTTGGTTAAGTCTACTCCTGGATAACTTTTAGGTGGTTATGAATGGAGTTGTTTCCCTGATTTCCTTCTAAACATGTTTATGGTTGATAGAAAGAAGGCCACTTTGCTGAAATTGTTTATCAGATCTGTAGGTTTTCTGAGTAGAGCAATATGTGGTCCTAAGAGTATGTTATTTAATCATGTCACCTGCAAAAAATATTTTGATTCTTCTTTTCTACTTCTATCCCCTTTATTTCTTACTCTTGTCCTAGTGCTATAGCTAAGACCTCAAAACTATATTGAATAAGACAAGAAAATGTTGGGATAGTGGAAACTCCTGGAAATACTTAAGAGTTTTCTCCCATTTACTATCACACTGCATAAATTTGTCTTACTGGAAACAAACAGATGGAATCAGCTATTCCATTCAATCTCCTTGTTTGTGTCCTTTGATAGGGAAATTTAGACCATTAATACTCAAGAGTTTTTGTCTGGTGTGGTGATGTACTATTTTAATGCCAGCACTTGGTTGGCAGAAGTAGGCAGATCTCAGAGTATAAGATCAGCATGGTTTACAGGACATGCACAGCTATAAAGAAAAACTCTGTCTGAAACAAATAATAATTTTAAAAATCAGAAAAAATTTACAGTTATTAATGAAAGATACGCATTAATACCTTTAATTTTCTTGGTTTTATAGTGTTCATAAGTTTTTATTTTTAGGTTACTTAATTTATATTCTGTAATGATATATTCTTCTCTATAGTCCCATGGATACGCTTATTTTTCTTTTGTCCTAAGTAGTCCTTCAAATACATTCAATAGAATGCAGTTAGTGGTATTTTTTTCCCTTTAGCATGTTTTCCGAGTAAGAGGTTTGTTTTCCTTGCTGTTGTTTTTTTTTGTTTGTTTGTTTTGATTTGTTTTCTCCTTTAGTTATGGAAGATAATTTTGCTGGTTATAATAGTGTTTGATGATCATTGCCTTTCAGAGTTTGCATAATTTACATTTTTTACATAATTGCATAATTTACATATTTATGTTAAAAAATCTGATGTTATTTTGATCAGCCTTTTTTTACATGTGTGACTAGGCATTTCCCTCTTCGAGGTTTAAATATACTCTCTTTGTTCTATAAAGTGTCCTGACTATAATACAAGGTATGGACAGTCTTTTCAGGTCTTCTCTTTGGTGTTCAAAAAGAGAACTATATGGCTTCTCTATCTAGATGGGCACTGCTTTTACCTAGAGGTGAGGATATTATTTTCTTCTATAGTCTTACAGAAAAACTTTTTTATGCCCATAACGTGAAGTTTTTCTCCCTCTTCTATGCCCATGATTCATATATTTTGTTTTTTTATAATGCCCCTGGATGTCGCATGGGATTTTATACCATCTTATTAATTTATCTGTGCCATTATTTGAATGTTCTAATTCCTCTACCTAGACTTCAAGTCCTGTTATTCTGTCCTCTCTTGACCAAGACTATTGGTGTGGTTTTCTGGAGAATGCTTTATGTCATTTACTGACTTTTTTTCATTTCCAATATTTCTGTTTTATTATTTTTCAGAATTTCTGTACCTTTGTTGAGTTTATTTTCATATCAACTTCCCATATCATTTAGGTGTTTGTATCCTCCAGGAATTCATTTGAGAGTTTATTGGTATATGATTTCCTTGAAAATACTTTCAATAATTCTTTTGAGATCTTAGCCTGGGTTTCAGTGTAATCCAATATCATTGGCACCATTACTGTGGGTGTAATAATTTTGGAAGGAGTCCTGCTGCCTTCATTTGTCAAGTTTCTTGTGGTTTTGCATTGGGAGTTGTGCTCCTGGGATTAGGTTATTGGTTGAAATTTTTAAATTCCCTTTATTCTTTCACATGAAGTGCTTGCAATATCCAAGAGGAATAATATAGTTAGATTTGAATTATAGAGACTAACTGTAATCTCACCTAACTTCTGGTTGCACTTCAACTCTTGGCATGTACTTTTTCTGGGTTTTCAAATACCTGCCACACTCTTGAGCTATTCTTTGCAAGAAAAGGCCACCAATGCTGGTCCTGTCAGTGGATGTTCCTTTACAAATCAGTCATATATTACAAGTTACACCTCTGGGAAGTTCTTCATAGATCATGTTGTGAATGTTGGCCCTTTTGGTGGGCTGTCTATCCCATATTTACATTATGAGACACTAAAAGATCAAGCATTCCTTAGGGGACATTAACACCTATTTTAAAGTATATAATGTGCTTTTGGTTGTGCATGGATTAGATATACTATGTTATGTGGAATTATAGCCTAGTTATTGTTTTCACTTGGAAATTAAGCATGACATATGTCTTAGTTAAGGTCTTAATGCTGTGAATAGATACCATGACCAATGTAAGTTTTGTAAAGGACAACATTTAATTAGGGCTGGCTTACAGGTTCAGAGGTTCAGTCCATTATCATCAAGGCAGGAGCATGGCAGCATCCAGGTAGGCATGGTGCAGGAGGAGCTGAGTTCTACATCTTCACCGGAAGGAAGCCAGGAACAGACTGAGCATCCCTAGGCAGGTAGGAGGAGGGTTTCTAAGCCCACCCCACAGTGACACACTTCCTCCAACAAGGCCACACCTTCTAATAGTGCCACTCCCAGGGTCAAGCATATGCAAACCATCACAACATAGGAGACTTGATTGTATATCAAGTCAATAAGGAGAAGACTTGTGATGGCTAATTTTGGTTGTCAGCTTGACTATATCTGGAATCAATTAAACACAAGCAGCTAAGCATGCCTCTAGCACAGGTTCTTGATTAGGTCATTTGGAGTAGGAAGATTCACTTTAAAACAGGGCTACACAGGCTGGTGGCAGCCCACATAAAAGGAAATGAAAGAAAGGGGATTTTTTTTTTGCATTCTTGCTCTCACTCTTACTGGAAAGTTCATTTACCCTAGTGCTGAGGCACTCTTTCACTGGTATTAGAACCTGATTCTTCAGGATTTCAACATAGATCAAAGATCAGGTGAGATATCCACCATCATGGACTGAACAGCTACAGAATTCTTGGCCTTTCCTTTAGGTCCAGAGTAAGCCATTGTTTGACTAGCTAGACCACAGTTTCTAAAAATTCTAATCAATTTCCATGGAAGGTGTTTGGGAAGTAAGGTGTGTGTGTGTGTGTGTGTGTGTGTGTGTGTGTGTGTGTGTGTTGTATGTTCTATATCAGTTCTGATCCTCTAAAGAACCATAACTAATACACTAAACAAATATTTTAAAATTTAGAACTGGATAAATTCATGAATTTCAGTTCTTGATATCACAAATATGTCTTTTTTTCCAAGTTAATCTGTGACATTCATTACAATTCCTATCAAAATTACATTAATTTTCCTTTTTAATGTATATTTTGAGACGCTGACTAGAGAAATTTACAGAAATGATTGCAAAAGCTAAAGATATCTTTGGCATTCCCAAAGTTATAGAACCTGGAAAATCACAAAGCTATAATTACAGCAGAGTAGCATTGCACAGGGCCAGACATGTGATGAATGGAAAGAACATGTTGCCTAGAAACAGACACACATTCAGAGCTCGATTTCCTGCAGACTTGTCTGTCACTGAAGATAAATGTGATATAAATAGTGCCTTTGATAAAAAATTAATTGAACCATGTTTCACAGCATGCATGCACACACACTAGAAAATTAAAGGTCATGGGTAGGTGGATTAAAGACCAAGTAAATCTAAACATAGGTGTATGAACAAGAAAAAAAATCTGTTTTTAATGCTAGGTGTCACATAGAAGACAGCGATTGATGTGTTGCCCAGTACTTATGATTGAGAGAGAAGAGAGGAAATGGGAGGAGAAAAAGGGAGAAGGAAGGATTGGGGAGAAGAATGAGGAAGAAAAGGAAAGGGAGAGCAAGGGAGGGGAAAGGATAAGAGAAAATGTGATATGGGGAGACAGAGGAGAAGGGAGGACAGAGAAGACAACAGCACTTTATTTGAAAGATGTCACAGCACACCAAGCGTCCACCCAAAACATTGAACACCTGAATATATTATAATAATTAATTAAGGGACTGTCACCCAAGAGGAATAAACAAATTAATTATTCTGTTTGATAGCATATGGGCAAAACTCAGGAATTAGCTGAGTAAAAAAATGAAGATGTTATTGAGTTCATATTGCTTGGACATGACAAGCTAAGTCATTGGGTGGTGAATCATCAACTGACAGTATAATTATATCCATGAAAATCATAAGCAAAGCAAGGGTTTGGGCTCGAGAGGAAGCTCAGCAGTTAACAGCCCTTGTCGTCCTTGCAGAAGAACAGGGTTTGGTTCTGTTATAGTCATTGTTCTACTGCTGTGAAGAGGAACCATAAGCAATTTTTATAAGGGAAAGCACTTATTAGTGATTGCTTACATTTTTTTGAAGGATTATTCCATTGTCTGTCTGGTAGGAAGCAAGATGCTGCACAGGCAGACATGCGCTAGAGAAGAAGCTGAGAGTTCTTTATCTGGACTCATAGACAACAGAAAGAAAGACACTTACCTCACTTAGGCTCTTAAAAAAGTCCACCCCAAGTGACAAATTTCCTCCAACAAGACCACACCATCTAACCTTTTCAATAGTACTACTCCCTGATGAACAAGCATTCAAATCTATGAGTCTACTTCGGTAATTCTTATTCAAATCCAAAGAGGTTCCCAGCACCAGACATGGATGCCCAGAGCTGTAAGTGTAATTCCAGTTCCAGAGTATCAGATGCCCTGTTTTAACTTCCACAGATACTCCAAGTACATGGTGTTCAGATGTACATGCAAAAAAAACACATATACACATAAAATAAAAGTAAATATGTCTTTTTAAAAATTTAAAGAAGGAATTCCCACACCCGTGGATCCTGGCCCGCAGCAGCTCTCTGCTCCCAAACCCCGTGGGAGAGAGACCTCACCGCCTGGTCAGGTGGGCACTCCCGAGGCTGCAGAGCGGAGGAGACCACCAACACTGCCCACCCCTGCCCACATCCCTGGCCCAAGAAGAAACTGTATAAGGCCTCTGGGTTCCCGTAGGGGAGGGCCCAGGAGCGGCAGGACCCCTGCGCCTGAGACACCGCCGGAACCTGAAAAAATAGACCGGATAAACAGTTCTCTGCACCCAAATCCCGTGGGAGGGAGAGCTAAACCTACAGAGAGGCAGACACACCTGGGAAACCAGAATAGACTGCACTCTGCACACACATCTCGGACGCCAGAGGAAAACACCAAACGCCGTCTGGAACCCTAGTACACGGAAGCTCCAGGAAAGGACGGCGCACATCTTCCTGGTTGCTGCCGCTGCAGAGAGCTCGTGGGCCGCACCCCGCGAGCAAACTTGAGCCTCGGGACCACAGGTAAGACCAACTTTTCTGCTGCAAGTGACCTGCCTGGTGAACTGAAGACACAGGCCCACAGGAACAGCTGAAGACCTGTAGAGAGGAAAAACTACACGCCTGAAAGCAGAACACTCTGTCCCCATAACTGGCTGAAAGAAAACAGGAAAACAGGTCTATAGCACTCCTGACACACAGGCTTATAGGACAGTCTAGCCACTGTCAGAAATAGCAGAACAAAGTAACACTAGAGATAATCGGATGGCGAGAGGCAAGCACAGGAACCCAAGCAACAGAAACCAAGACTACATGGCACCATCGGACCCCAATTCTCCATTCAAAACAAACATGGAATATCCAAACACACCAGAAAAGCAAGATCTAGTTTCAAAATCATATTTGATCATGATGCTGGAGGACTTCAAGAAAGACGTGAAGAACTCCCTTAGAGAACAAGTAGAAGCCTACAGAGAGGAATCGCAAAAATGCCTGAAAGAATTCCAGGAAAACATAAATAAACCATAGAGAGGAGACACAAAAATCCCTGAAAGAATTCCAGGAAAACACAATCAAACAGTTGAAGGAATTAAAAATGGAAATAGAAGCAATCAAGAAAGAACACATGGAAACAACCCTGGATATAGAAAACCAAAAGAAGAGACAAGGAGCTGTAGATACAAGCTTCACCAACAGAATACAAGAGATGGAAGAGAGAACCTCGGGAGTAGAAGATTCCATAGAAATCATTGACTCAACTGTCAAAGATAATGTAAAGAAGAAAAAGCTACTGGTCCAAAACATACAGGAAATCCAGGACTCAATGAGAAGATCAAACCTAGGGATAATAGGTATAGAAGAGAGTGAAGACTCCAAGCTCAAAGGAGCAGTAAATATCTTCAACAAAATCATAGAAGAAAACTTCCCTAAACAAAAAAAAGAGGGGGGCTGGGGATTTAGCTCAGTGGTAGAGCGCTTACCTAGGAAGCGCAAGGCCCTGGGTTCGGTCCCCAGCTCCGAAAAAAAAAAAAAAAAAAAAAAAGAGAGATACCCATAGGCATACAAGAAGCTTACAGAACTCCAAATAGATTGGACCAGAAAAGAAACACCTCCCGTCACATAATAGTCAAAACAACAAACGCACAAAATAAAGAAAGAATATTAAAAGCAGTAAGGGAAAAAGGTCAAGTAACATATAAAGGCAGACCTATCAGAATCACACCAGACTTCTCGCCAGAAACTATGAAGGCCAGAAGATCCTGGACAGATGTCATATAGACCCTAAGAGAACACAAATGCCAGCCTAGGTTACTGTATCCTGCAAAACTCTCAATTAACATAGATGGAGAAACCAAGATATTCCATGACAAAACCAAATTTACACAATATCTTTCTACAAATCCAGCACTACAAAGGATAATAAAGGGTAAAGCCCAACATAAGGAGGCAAGCTATACCCTAGAAGAAGCAAGAAACTAATCGTCTTGGCAACAAAACAAAGAGAAGAAAAGCACACAAACATAACCTCACGTCCAAATATGAATACAACAGGAAGCAATAATCACTATTCCTTAATATCTCTCAACATCAATGGCCTCAACTCCCCAATAAAAAGACATAGATTAACAAACTGGATACGCAACGAGGACCCTGCATTCTGCTGCCTACAGGAAACACACCTCAGAGACAAAGACAGACACTACCTCAGAGTGAAAGGCTGGAAAACAACTTTCAAGCAAATGGTCAGAAGAAGCAAGCTGGAGTAGCCATTCAAATATCAAATAAAATCAATTTTCAATTAAAAGTCATCAAAAAAGATAAGGAAGGACACTTCATATTCATCAAAGGAAAAATCCACCAAGATGAACTCTCAATCCTAAATATCTATGCCCCAAATACAAGGGCACCTACATACGTAAAAGAAACCTTACTAAAGCTCAAAACACACATTGCACCTCACACAATAATAGTGGGAGATTTCAACACCCCACTCTCATCAATGGACAGATCATGGAAACAGAAATTAAACAGAGACATAGACAGACTAAGAGAAGTCATGAGCCAAATGGACTTAACGGATATTTATAGAACATTCTATCCTAAAGCAAAAGGATATACCTTCTTCTCAGCTCCTCATGGTACTTTCTCCAAAATTGACCATATAGTTGGTCAAAAAACGGGCCTCAACAAGTACAGAAAGATAGAAATAATCCCATGCGTACTATCAGACCACCACGGCCTAAAACTGGTCTTCAATAACAATAAGGGAAGAATCCCCACATATATGTGGAAATTAAACAATGCTCTACTCAATGATAACCTAGTCAAGGAAGAAATAAAGAAAGAAATTAAAAACTTTTTAGAATTTAATGAAAATGAAGGTAAAACATACCCAAACTTATGGGACACAATGAAAGCTGTGCTAAGAGGAAAACTCATAGCGCTGTGTGCCTGCAGAAAAAAACAGGAAAGAGCATATGTCAGCAGCTTGACAGCACACCTAAAAGCTCTAGAGCAAAAAGAAGCTCCCAGGAGGAGTAGAAGGCAGGAAATAATCAAACTCAGAGCTGAAATCAATCAAGTAGAAACAAAAAGGACCATAGAAAGAATCAACAGAACCAAAAGTTGGTTCTTTGAGAAAATCAACAAGATAGATAAACCCTTAGCCAGACTAACGAGAGGACACAGAGAGTGTGTCCAAATTAACAAAATCAGAAATGAAAAGGGAGACATAACTACAGATTCAGAGGAAATTCAAAAAATCATCAGATCTTACTATAAAAGCCTATATTCAACAAAACTTGAAAATCTACAGGAAATGTACAATTTCCTAGACAAATGCCAGTTACCGAAGTTAAGTCAGGAACAGATAAACCAGTTAAACAACCCCATAACTCCTAAGGAAATAGAAGCAGTCAATAAAGGTCTCCCAACCAAAAAGAGCCCAGGTCCAGATGGGTTTAGTGCAGAATTCTATCAAACTTTCATAGAAGACCTCATACCAATATTATCCAAACTATTCCACAAAATTGAAACAGATGGATCACTCCCGAATTCCTTCTATGAAGCCACAATTACTCTTATACCTAAACCACACAAAGACCCAACAAAGAAAGAGAACTTCAGACCAATTTCCCTTATGAATATCGACGCAAAAATACTCAATAAAATTCTGGCAAACCGAATCCAAGAGCACATCAAAACAATCATCCACCATGATCAAGTAGGCTTCATCCCAGGCATGCAGGGATGGTTTAATATACGGAAAACCATCAACGTGATCCATTATATAAACAAACTGAAAGAACAAAACCACATGATCATTTCATTAGATGCTGAGAAAGCATTTGACAAAATTCAACACCCCTTCATGATAAAAGTCCTGGAAAGAATAGGAATTCAAGGCCCATAACTAAACATAGTAAAAGCCATATACAGCAAACCAGTTGCTAACATTAAACTAAATGGAGAGAAACTTGAAGCAATCCACTAAAATCAGGGACTAGACAAGGCTGCCCACTCTCTCACTACTTATTCAATATAGTTCTTGAAGTTCTAGCCAGAGCAATCAGACAACAAAAGGAGGTCAAGGGGATACAGATCGGAAAAGAAGAAGTCAAAATATGACTATTTGCAGATGATATGATAGTTTATTTATGTGATCCCAAAAGTTCCACCAGAGAACTACTAAAGGTGATAAACAACTTCAGCAAAGTGGCTGGGTATAAAATTAACTCAAATAAATCAGTAGCCTTCCTCTACACAAAAGAGAAACAAGCCGAGAAAGAAATTAGGGAAACGACACCCTTCATAATAGACCCAAATAATATAAAGTACCTCGGTGTGACATTAACTAAGCAAGTAAAAGATCTGTACAATAAGAACTTCAAGACACTGAAGAAAGAAATTGAAGAAGACCTCAGAAGATGGAAAGATCTCCCATGCTTATGGATTGGCAGGATTAATATAGTAAAAATGGCCATTTTACCAAAAGCAATCTACAGATTCAATGCAATCCCCATCAAAATACCGATCCTATTCTTCAAAGAGTTAGACAGAACAATTTGCAAATTCATCTGGAATAACAAAAGCCCAGGATAGCTAAAACTATCCTCAACAATAAAAGGACTTCAGGGGGAATCACTATCCCTGAACTCAAGCAGTATTACAGAGCAATAGTGATAAAAACTGCATGGTATTGGTACAGAGACAGACAGATAGACCAATGGAATAGAATTGAAGACCCAGAAATGAACCCACACACCTATGGTCTCTTGATTTTTGACAAAGGAGCCAAAACCATCCAATGGAAAAAAGATAGCATTTTCAGCAAATGGTGCTGGTTCAACTGGAGGTCAACATGTAGAAAAATGAAGATCGATCCATGCTTATCACCCTGTACAAAGCTTAACTCCAAGTGGATCAAGGACCTCCACATCAAACCAGACACACTCAAACTAATAGAAGAAAAACTAGGGAAGCATCTGGAACACATGGGCACTGGAAAAAATTTCCTGAACAAAACACCAATGGCTTATGCTCTAAGATCAAGAATCGACAAATGGGATCTCATAAAACTGCAAAGCTTCTGTAAGGCAAAGGACAATGTGCTTAGGACAAAACGACAACCAACAGATTGGGAAAAGATCTTTACCAATCCTACAACAGATAGAGGCCTTATATCCAAAATATACAAAGAACTCAAAAATTAGACCGCAGGGAGACAAATAACCCTATCAAAAATGGGGTTCAGAGCTAAACAAAGAATTCACAGCTGAGGAATGCCGAATGGCTGAGAAACACCTAAAGAAACGTTCAACATCTTTAGTCATAAGGGAAATGCAAATCAAAACAACCCTGAGATTTCACCTCACACCAGTGAGAATGGCTAAGATCAAAAACTCAGGTGACAGCAGATGCTGGCGAGGATGCGGAGAAAAAGGAACATTCCTCCATTGTTGGTGGGATTGCAGACTGGTACAACCATTCTGGATATCAGTCTGGAGGTTCCTCAGAAAATTGGACATTGAACTGCCTGAGGATCCAGCTATACCTCTCTTGGGCATATACCCAAAAGATGCCCCAACATATAAAAAAGACACGTGCTCCACTATGTTCATCGCAGCCTTATTTATAATAGCCAGAAGCTGGAAAGAACCCAGATGCCCTTCAACAGAGGAATGGATACAGAAAATGTGGTACATC
Source organism: Rattus norvegicus (assembly GCF_021556685.1). Taxonomy (NCBI): domain Eukaryota; kingdom Metazoa; phylum Chordata; class Mammalia; order Rodentia; family Muridae; genus Rattus; species Rattus norvegicus. Next base: position 120,578,855 of record NC_141534.1, read on the forward strand.
TACACAATGGAATATTACTCAGCTATCAAAAACAACGGCTTTATGAAATTCGTAGGCAAATGGTTGGAACTGGAAAATATCATCCTGAGTGAGCTAACCCAATCACAGAAAGACATACATGGTATGCACTCACTGATAAGTGGCTATTAGCCCAAATGCTTGAATTACCCTAGATGCCTAGAACAAATGAAACTCAAGACGGATGATCAAAATGTGAATGCTTCACTCCTTCTCTAAAAGGGGAACAAGAATACCCTTGGCAGGGAAGAGAGAGGCAAAGATTAAAACAGAAACTGAAGGAACACCCATTCAGAGCCTGCCCCACATGTGGCCCATACATATACAGCCACCCAATTAGACATGATGGATGAAGCAAAGAAGTGCAGACTGACAGGAGCCGGATGTAGATCGCTCCTGAGAGACACAGCCAGAATACAGCAAATACAGAGGCGAATGCCAGCTGCAAACCACTGAACTGAGAATAGGACCCCCGTTGAAGGAATCAGAGAAAGAACTGGAAGAGCTTGAAGGGGCTCGAGACCCCATATGTGCAATAATGCCAAGCAACCAGAGCTTCCAGGGACTAAGCCACTACCTAAAGACTATACATGGACTGACCCTGGACTCTGACCTCATAGGTAGCAATGAATATCCTAGTAAGAGCACCAGTGGAAGGGGAAGCCCTGGGTCCTGCTAAGACTGAACCCCCAGTGAACTAGACTGTTGGGGGGAGGGCGGCAATGGGGGGAGGGTTGGGAGGGAAACACCCATAAGGAAGGGGAGGGGGGAGGGGATGTTTGCCTGGAAACCAAAGAATTATTATTAAGTATTAAATAAATTTTAAAAAGAGTAAAAAAAAAGAGACAGTACTTTAAAAAAATTTAAAGAAAAGTAATGGTGAAACAGCGAGAGGGCGAATGATGAAAAACAAATACAAATGGAAGGAATGACATTCTATAGCACACAGGATAGCTGCGGTCAGTCATAGTCAAAGGAATGTGGCACATTGAGGGCATTTCAGTGTTTTCACATGAGGAAGTGGCAGGTGTTCAAGACGATAGCAATGCCAGTTGTTGTGACCTGACTGATACATGAGACACATGTGTACACAGCCACCATAGTCCATGTGTGATTATTGTATATCAAATAAAAATCAAAATGAAAGGCAAAAAACAAAGAAAAGTATTACTGCCTGCAGTATTCCTTATTATAATAGAGGGAGCAACCAGGATGAGGAGAGATTTTACACTTTATATTTTTTATCTTAAATTAATTTGTACATACATTTCACTATGTATAGTAATTGTGTGTGTGTGTGTGTGGTGTGCGTGCGTGTGTGTGTGTGTGTGTGTGTGTGTGTGTGTGTGTGTGTGTGTGTGTTTGTGTGTATTAGTACAGCAAGGATTTGCCCAAAACATCGATAAGATCTTTAATTCCCAATAACTGGCTTAGAAATGTCTCCTCCTAAATAAACAGGGAACCAAATAAACCTTTGAAGACTGACAAAACTTTTCACTCTTTAGTGGGAAATACCCATAATCTTTACAAAGTGATTCTGTAGAAAGAGCTAAGGTGAATGTTGTAAAACCAAAAAATAAAACTTCACCCCTGATGAGTTGAGACAAAGGGCCCAGCTAACCTTATCCTCTGAGGTCCTCCTTGTAATGTGAAATCAAAGTAGAGTTAATAAAACCTTTTCAATTGTTAGGCAATGGGCCTTCCTCGTCAGGATGTGATTTGACAGTTATATGGTTTGGGAGATGACTATATAGCTAATTCTCTCAGAGAAATCTTTTTTTTTTTTAGTTCACTAACAATAATACAGCAGGCAGAATCCGAGGTGATATCAAGAACATAAAAGCCAATTACTTTCTCCAAGCTAGAAGGAACTGTGTTCATCACAGAGTATCCTGGTAGCAAGTGAGTCACACTGAAGAGTGTGAGCATATGGGGCCAGCAATGTTCACTCACATGTTCTAGGGTCATGAGTGTGCCTAGTTGGTTATGCAGAAATTGTCTTAGGAGAAAAGTCATCAAGAGACCACTTTCAGGTAAAACATTGCCTTATTGTGTATTAGAGAACAAAGATTACAAATGTCATCACATGTGAGAAGCACTGCTAAATGAAAGTTGTTGACAGAAACCAACCTCTATCATTACTGACTGTGGGATGGGAGGTGTGACTTGATGACTATTTTTCATGCTTCCAGACACTAGATAAAATGCTTTTCATAGATGATCAATCATGTCATCAGAACCATTTCCCAAAGCAGCCCATTAATAACACAAGAAACACTGCTCAGAGACACCATGCCATGCTTAGCGTCATACAAATATCAGAATAGGGTTCAAGGGTCCGCATCCTCAACACTGTCTGCTCTCAGAATTGTGGAGGATGGTTTCAGCATTATAGCAGACTTTAAAACCTAAAGAGTGGGACTGACAGCCCAAAGCAAATAGCTCGGTTATACAGTCAAATAATTCCCAGCAGGGTTGCCAATGTCTTTCAGAGAGGACACAAAGAATCTTAAAAGATGAAAATTAAGTGCAAAAGTAAAGGGAAAGTGGTGAAAGAGGAAGTAAGATAGGACCCCCGAGTTATACAATACTTTCACAAGTTTTGTTTTGTTTTTCCAAATAATGTCTTGCTATGTAGACCAAGCTGTCCTTGAGCTCATGGGTGATTCTCCTACCTCTATTTCCTGAGCACTGAGATTTCAGATATGGACTAACACCCCAACTCTAAACATACACACAGACATACACACACACCATCATCATCATCATATTCGTCATCATCATCAATTTAAAATTAATCACCATGCTTATTATAATCTCTGTATATCCCCTTGGCTTGCAGGAATATTTTTATAGTTCTTAGCTGCAATCAAGTGAGGTATGCTCAGCTATGTTCAGAGTAGCATGGTTTGTGCATTTCTGTAGCTTGGAGAAATAATCCCCCTGCCCCCAGAAACCCTATGCTAAAGGCTTGGTCCACAGACTTTGGGAATATTGGTAGGTAGCAGGAGGTGGGGCTTAGAGACAGAGTACGTTAGGACACTTGGTCTTCGGGTATTCCCTGAAGCTGCCTGTAGCACTATTGTCTTTCTTCTCCCTTTGCTTTCTAGCGACCATGTAGTCCATACTTTCCTTGACCATATGACCCCACCATGATGTACTGCCTCCTCACAGTCCCAAAAGCAATAGGGTAAAAGCTCTGAAACTGAATCAAAATAAACCTTTCCATGTATTAAGCTGATAATCTCAGGAACGTGTTACAGTAACCAGAGGTTAGCACATTCATCTACATTTGCCTCCTCATCTGATGAAGAGGGCTGTGAAAATAAGTACAGGTAAACACAGATGCATGGAATAAAGTAGGATTTTTTCATCTACAAACTCCAGGCTATCCCATGAACACATAGAAAATTCAATATAGGAAAATAGAGGTCAGAAGTTCTTAGATGCAGTGAGGCTTATCATGCCTTACGCGTCGTTTCCTTGGACAGAATTGCCCCATCGTTGAGGCATGTGGAGATGGAGCTGCCAAGTTACTTAGGCCATGCCGCTGAAAGGTTTTCCTGCCAATCTCCAAAAATACAAGCTTTGATTAAGGATAAGCATGGAACAGGAGCAGGAAACCCCATGGGCACACATGTGTCTGGAAAGAATGTGAGAACGGCCATTTTACACAAATCACAGTGGCTCAACCACAGTACTCATTCATTTCAGGGGTCACTGAATCCTCTCTGTAGCACTCCTCTTACCCTGCTGCTCACCTCAGCTGAGGCCAGACATGGCTTCTTTCTCAGAAACTTTCTGAGAATTCAAAGTTCCAACTCCTTTTGAGTCTCCAGGGCAGCCCTTGTCACTAAGCTGAGCATCTGCACCTGTCAGGGGCTGGATCCTTCCTAGCAGATATTTTTTTTGTCTGGGTTCAAGGAGAGAAGACTGGACTAGCTTTGCTATTTCTACCTCTTCTATTAAGAGAGAGCCTTCCATCCTCAGATGCCCCATGATAACAGGCTGGGTAGGAACGTCAAAGAGGGTATCTAAGACAAATCAGGAACATGAAGACAGCTCTCTGAACACCATACAGTGACAGTCTCAATGAAACTCAGAGCATCCCCCAGAAAGAAAAAGCATCCCTGTGTGAGAATCTGTGAAAACACTTGCCTTGTTAGGAGAATTAAACCATTTTGACACATGTTGGAAACTACATTAAACATAATGACTGCTGTTGTAGTCATTAGCAATTATTTTATTAACAATTGCATGTCTTTCTGGCCCTTGTCTTATATCCTTGCCACATTATGCTACCTAACAGGAGAACCACACTCCAGTGCCTTTTATTGCCTTCTAGCTGAGATTCAGAACTTAGAGAAGCCAAGCATGTCTGACCTCAGCTGCTGATAGGATGAAATATAGTCTGTGTTGGCACCATATCCATGGTCTCATTTTATAATGCAATAAAGGGGACTGCTTTGCAATAAATAGACTATGACCATTGTTACCTTGGACATTTCTGGGTTAAAATCAGTGATAGGGGCAGGAAAGCAAAATAATATCTAAAAGAAGCTTAAGTAAAGAATCACCTCTGAATTTTAAGACAGGAGGAGAAATTTTGGTTGAAAGAGAGTCAAATTTCATGATCTTAGAATTTCTTACCCACGTATCCAGAAAATCCATAATCCTTGGGGAAAAATGGATGAAACAGTCATACTGTCTTAAAAATATTCATGCTTGTGAAATATAGAGATACTTTCCTCCCTATATTTCCTCAAGCATATTACTTACATTTTCTCCAGAATTCTTACAACACAACCCTGAATTCTATCTCTGTCTCCCTGCCTCTCTTCCTCCCTTCCTTCCCTCCCTCCCCATTTCTTTTCCTTCCTCATTCTCTCTTGTTCTGTCTCTTGCTTGCCCTCATTGTACACATACAAAGCTTAGATGTGCATTTTATCTACATTGCACAGACAAACAAGCTGAGGGTTCTATAGGTACAAAGTGAGACACAGACACATGGGAGATGAGTTCCCAAGGAGAGGATGACTGACCTTTGGCAGACTGTACTTCCCACCAGCTACTTTATTAAGAGCAAGGACTGTCAAGCTAACATCTAACACAGGCCCATTCCAAGCCTGAGTTCCCTGGTGCCTTAGCTGACCCCTCTTTTACAAAATGCAATTATCTTAACTGTGAAATGGATTAAAGAAGACACTATCAATAGGACAAAATGACAACTTACAGATTGGGAAAAGAACTTTACCAACCCTAAATCTGATAGAGGGCTAATATCCAATATATACAAAGAACTCAAGAAGTTAGACTCTTGAGAACTAAATAACCCTATTAAAATGGGGTACAGAGCTAAACAAACAATTTTCAACTGGGGAACCTGGAATGGCCAAGAAACACCTAAAGAAATGTTCAACATCCTTAGTCACCAGGGAGAGGCAAATCAAAATGACCCTGAGATTTTTACCTCACACCAGTTAGAATGGCTAAGGTCAAAAATTCAGGTCACAGTAGATGCTGGTGAGGATGTGGAGAAAAAGGAACACTCCTCCATTGCTGGTAGGATTGCAAGCTGGGACAACCACTCTGGAAATCAGCCTGGTGATTCCTCGGAAAATTGGAGTAAGTTCTGCCTGAGGACCCAGCTATACCACTCCTGGGCATATACCCAAAAGATGCTCCAACATATAACAATGACACATGCTTCACTGTGTTCATAGTAGCCTTATTTATAATAGCCAGAAGCTTGAAAGAACCCAGATGTTCTTCAGCAGAGGAATGGGTTCAGAAAATGTGGTACATTTACACAGAGGAGTACTACTCAGCTATTAAAAACAATGACTTCACAAAATTCACAGACAAATGGTTGGAACTAGAAAATATCCTGAGTGAGGTAATCCAGTCACAAAAGAACACACATGGTAAATACTCACTGATAAGTGAATGTTAGCCAAAAAACTCGAAACACCTGAGATACAACTCACAGATCATATGAAGCCCAAGAAGAAGGAAGACCAAAGTGTGGATTCTTCAGTCCTACATAGAAGGAGGAACAAAATAATCATGGGAAAGTAGAAAGAGAAGGGGATCAGGGAAGGAGAGCGAAGAAGGATGGGAAAACGGGGGCAGGATCCGGTATGGGAGGAGAGAGGGGAGAAGTACAGAGGGTCAAGAAATTGAATGGAGGTATGTAACAGTGGGGAATGGGGAACTAATGGTATCCACTAGAAAGTCCCAGATTCCAGGAAAGCAGGAGGCTCCGAGGACCTAATGGAGATGACATTAGCTGAAATACTCAACAAAGGGGAGAGAGAACCTGTAAAGACCATATACAGAGGTTAGTCATGGCCTCTGGTTGAGGAATGGGGCCACCCACCCATCTCAAAAATTTTAACTCAGAATTGCTCCTGTCTAAAGGAAATGCAGGGACAAATAGTGGAACAGAGACAGAAGAAAAGGCCATCCAGAGAATGGCCCACACATCTTCAGACACCAAACCCAGAGACTATTGCTGATGCCAAGAAGTGCTACCTGACAGGAGTCACGTATGGCTGTCCCCTGAGAGGCTCTGCCAGAACCTGACCAATACAGATGGGCATGCTCAGAGCCAACCATGAAATTGAGCACAGGACCCCAATAGAGGAGTTAGAGGAAGGACAGAAAAAGCTGAAGGGGTTTGCAACCCCATAGGAAGAACAACAATATCAACCAACCAGACCCCCAAAGCTCCCAAGGACTAAATCACCAATCAAGGAGTACACATGGAGGGACCCATAGCTCCATATGAATATGCAGCAGTGGATTACTTCATCTGGCATAAATTGGAGGGGAGATAACTTGTCCTGTGGAGACTCAATTCCCCAGAAAAGAGGACTGCTAGGGCAGTGAGTTCGGAGTGGGTGGGTGGGTGTGGGAGCATCCTCATAGAAGCAGGTGGGGGATGGGATAGGGGGTTCACGGAGAAGAACCTGGAAGGGGGGGATAACATTTGAAATGTAAATAAACAAAATAACCAATTAAAAAAAAGAATGCTGCTTCTCTCCAAGGTAGCTAGCAGTGTACAACACAAGGGGTGCATGTCAATTCCTGACTTAATTTCAATTGATCTTCTTGGCAGTATTTGAATATGCATCCAATAGATTCATTCTTTGTAACAAAAGTCTCTTATAAGTCAATTATAACTTTTATTGTGTCTTAAAATAATCACCAGGTTTTAATGGGCTGCTAATCAGACAGAGCACGTTTCTTCATAATGATGTCTTAATTTTGTTCTTCAGTTTTAGAGTGTTTGTGTAATCAGCTGCCATTATTGCCAATCTACAGGCAACAGAACAGAGAAAGAGTGGTTTTGAAAACAACAGCATTATGCCACAGCTAAAATATGAGTAAGATAATGATACTTTGGTTTATAATACATAATAAATACTTGTACCTATGGCATCTCTATAAAGAAAGATTACTTAGTATTTGAAACACCAGGTATTAAAGATTCTTACAATCTGTGCTGAGATAAATGAAAAAAATAAACTGAATAGAGAGGCACTCTGCTCATGGCTGGAGACTCAGTATTACGGAGACACTTAATGAGTCAGTATGCACATCAACCCAGATCCTCGGAGAAACTGGCAAATTGGCCCCCAAAATTATGGGGAAACGCAGAGAAGATTGAATAATCAAAGGGACACTAACAATAAGCAACCTGAAAGGGCAATCGATCAAGCAGTGGACTAACAGTGAGACAGAGAGAACGCTCTGACAACTTAAAGACTACTGAATCAAGGTGCTAGAGTAATAAGTCCACATGCATGAACAGTGGACATGTGCTAAGGCATTTAAGTCAGGCTTTTTGCATGTCACTAGAACAACTATAGCCTTTCCACTGTACTTCATATGTATATGCTTATGTAGGTATACACCCTAAACAAAAATAACCAAGTGTCGTCAGAACTATGAATGTAAAATCTGAAAACAGAAAGTTCTAGAAGTTTCTCAGAGAGTTCTGAGAAAGTTTTTGTAACTGGGTTTAACAAACATTGACATTTCTTTCGATTCATAGAAGAAAAAAGGTAAAAAAACTAAATATTAAAAAACTTTTTTCTTGTTAAACATAAGACAAACTGTAGAGAAAGACACAATCAATCTATGTGATAAAAGCATTATGAAGAATATTTTTGCAAACTCTCTCAAATTCAAATAATAAAGTAGAACAAAAAAATTTTAGTACAAAAAAACCCAACATTTCCTCAAGGAATACATACAGATATCATGTAACCTCAAAAAGTTACTCTCAGCATTCATAGTCATGGTAAAGACCACAAGCAGCCACCACTGCACAATGCCAGAATGACCCAACTGTGAAATTGGGGCTAGGAATTAAAGTTTGCCCACTGACCTACAACAGCCTTTTCTCTCTGCTCTCGCAGATGCTCTAAAGAAAGGACAGGTACGCTGTTGTGACTATTCTTAAGTCTAATGTTCACTTCTCCAAAGGAAGTGTACCACACAGCCTAAGCAACGGACACATTAATTAAAAGACAGAACCTTTCTTCTGTCTTTCTGCTGCCTGAGAATCAGACACAACATGGTTACAAACACCTGCTTTGGGCTATTCATCAACTTCATGGCATGGGAACTTTCCACTACTCCCTGAAATGACTTTGAGTTACCTTTATGAATCCAAACTCTCCTCAGAGTGTCAACCATCTTTCTGGGATAGTAATCACTTCCTCTAAAAAATTCTGCCTTAATGTCCCTCTTAAACCTCAAAATCTAAGACCATATAAGAGTTTAGGAAGAACGATTATTAAAATGTCTACAAGAGTACAGATAAACTGGAGCCTCATCTCTGCTAATGATACTGAAATGTCTTAAGATGTTAAAACCTCATCTACCATATGATCTAGCCTTCACCTACCATATGATCACCTACTCAGAAATCTGCTGAAGAGTTTGAAAGCGGAAGATTACAAATATATGTAGATCAATGTCCATAGTGAGTTCCTCTGTTATGATCAAATATTATAAATATGCACCATAAAGAAATTAATCACAGTACAAATGTATCAAAAAATAATTATGCTCAACCACAAAAATCAAAGCAAAACAACAACAAAGATAGCATTGACAGAAATTTCTAGAAAATATAAGCGTGTCTATGGTGACAACAGAGAATGGCTTGCTGAGGTCAAAGGTCTGGGAACTTAAAATTTCAAATGGTTTAAGGAAATTGGGAGAAATAACAGGTATGTTTAATACTTTGAATATGACAGTGATGTCACAGATGTAAACATATCAAACTGTATTCTTTAACTTATGTAATCTTTATTACAAACTCATCATTATTCAAAAATTTCACTAAGAAACTGAAAATGCAAATCAAGATGATCATAGGTCAGACTATCCAAAGTGAGACCCGCTGGGAGTGCCCAGGGCACAGGAGCTGCAGGGCAGCCTAGGACAGGACCTAGAGTTGGGACTGTCCCACAGGCCTCAAACACAAAACCTATCTGCAGAGAGCTGGTCTGCCAGGAACACTCTCACTCCTAAGATCACAGGCTCACTGGCCTGTGCCCACAGGAGGGACAAGCTCCAGTCAGAGACAGCAAAACCAACTAACATCAGAGACAACCAGAGGCAAGAGGCAAGCTCAAGAATCTAAGCAACAGAAACCAAAACTACTTGACACCATCCGAACCCAGTTGTCCCACCACAGCAAATAACGGATATCCCAACACATCTGAAAAGCAAGATTTGGATTTAAAACCACATGATAGAAGACTTTAAGAAGAACATAAATAAGTTGCTTAAAGAAATACAGGAAAACACAGGTAAACAAGTAGAAGCCCTTAAAGAGGAAACACAAAAATCCCTTAAAAATTATAGGAAAGTACAACCAATAAGGTGAAGGAATTGAACAAAACCATCCAGGATCTAAAAATGGAAATAGAAACAATAAAGAAATCACAAAGGGAGACAACCCTAGAGATAAAAATGTTGGAAAGATATAATAAGGAGATAACAAGGATAATAGACGCAAGCATCACCAACAGAATACAAGGGATAGAAGAGAAAAATCTCAGGGGCAGAAGATACCATTAAAAATCATTGACACAACTATCAAAGAAAATGGACAACACAAAAAGGTCCTAACCCAAAACATTCAGAAAATTCAGGACACAATGAGAAGACCAAACCTAAGGATAATAGGAATAGAAGAGAGTGAAGATTCCCAACTTAAATATCTTCAACAAAATTATAGAACAAAACTTCCCTAACCAAAAGAGATGCCCATGAACATACATGAAGCCTACAGAATTCCAAAGAGATTGGACAAGAAAAGAAATTCCTCCTGTCACATAATAGTCAAAACACCAAATACACAAAACAGAGATGATCATAGGTCAAAGTTCTCAGACTCTCGCTACTCAAAATGTGTTCCACGACCAGCAGTACCTGCAAATTTTGGAGAACTTGGCACTACCCACGACTACTGAAACACAACTTATCCTTCTTGCACGAGGTCTCTGAGGGCTGAGGATCTGGACATTTGAGCAACTGTGCACTAGATAAAGTTTGATATAGGGGTCTATGAGAGTCTGAGACCTATTTGTGCCAGGGCCTCTCTGACATTGAGATACAGGGCAAGAACATTTACCACCAAGAAAGCAATGGGCTGGCATTTCCAGCCAGTGGTCTTCTTTCTAAAGTCCTGACAGGCAATAGAGGCTGTGTGGGAGAGCTGAGAAAGCGGGGATAGAGCAAGCTGCTACCATTAACGGGGAACCAGACTTCCCTTTGTGAGTTTCCCTGTTAAAAGATTTTTAAAACAGACTCAAAAGAAACTCGAGGCATATTTTACTAGAATTTACAAGGAAAGCAGTGGGGAAGACAAGCTGTAAACCTCAGCAGTTTCATAGAGAAGGGAGATGGCTGAGAGGAAGAGAGATGACCTTTGAGTCAGAGTCAAAAAAGCAGGCAGATTCAGCCACGCAGGAAAGCAAGCAGCTGCCAGGCAGGAAAGGGTTCTTTTGAGAAAGAAAGTCCAGAGGTCAGATCAAGCTTAAGATTTGAGTCAATATCCAAAAAGAAAGAAAAGTGAAAGAATTTTTTTGTTGTTGTTACTGATTTTTAGTGAGAACTCAGAAAAACAGTCAGGCTTAGCAGTAAAGATTTAAAAGCATCTCTATTGAGGGACAGCTTATAGAGTATATAAGTGTATTATTTCTTTAAAGGTATTATTACTCTTCCATCTCCTTAGTATGTCTCCAGGTTTATCAGATTTCCCAGGGAGTGGTCTCTTGGATAAGGCAGGTGATTGACAGGCTAAGTTAGATTAACTCTTAAGGTAAGAAACAAGAGGATCACTGGTGCTTGCTGGCCAGTAAGCCTGACTGAAAAGCTAATGTCCAGATTCAGTCTCAAGAGGATATTCAGAGCATTAGACCCGGATGGCCCACCCAGCAGCAGCACCACCACCACTACCACAACACACATGCACACACCTCCCACATCTCCTGAATAGGATATTAAAATTGCTTTCAAGTTGGCTTCTGAATCTGACCTAATATAAGCTGGCGATTACACACTGCAGCTGAAGGCTTCCCAGGAAGGCAGCTTTGTAGGTGTTAACCTGCTTTTTTGTAGTCTCTGGGAGTCGTTCTTTGAATGACTCCAGAATCAGGTTAGTATATAATAAGCAGCATTTCCCTTACAGATTTAGTCAGGTCCGGTTCCAGGGGAGAAGATGCCATACCAACCAGTGAAATTGTGATAATGATCCTGCAGGAAGATTAGCACCCTGGAAAGTGCTAAATAACGCAAAATGGATGTAGAAGGAAAATAAATTCTTCTATGACTTGTAGCCATTCTCTTTCCTGATAGAATTAGTGACATTGATTTCTATTTTTAATCATATTGTCATTTTTTTCTTCTCTTGAATGTATCTGTTTGCTAGGTAAAACTTATCTTTCGAAAATGTCAGAGCTCTGAATGTAGGCCCTGATTTTGCTGCATCCAGGTGGGGTTTTGAGACATGGGTGTCTCCATAATATCCTGGGCTATCCTTGAACTTTTATTGTTCCAGCTCCTACATTTGAAGTAGCTGGGCTAACTTTTTAGTGGTAATTTTAAATAAGTTATTTTGTCTCTGACTGTCTTTATATGAATAGATGAAGAAAATACGTCAGTTTTGAAGTTAAACTATACAATAAATGTAAATGTGCATTGATATTTTATGCATTAAAAGAGAAATCCCTATCACCTACTATTACTATTTTAATTTACATTCATTTAACTAATTTATCACATAGTTGGTTCGACCAAAAACTCTTTGACCCAGTACATTTTCAGAAAAACAGATTCCTTACAAGGCTTAAGCAAGCAACAGACAAATGGAAATCTCAGCATTCAAATATATGTGCTTCCAAAATGAAACAGTTCCTTAAGACTAGATTCTGGCTTGAACTAAAACCTATTCATTGTTTCTTTGTGTATTGTCTATAAATTTTGGCATATCTGGGTCTCCCTGAAGACAAAGATGCTGGTAGCGGCATTTTAGGGAGGAAGCCCTTTCAGAAGAGCAATATCTGTGGATAACTTGCACCTCTTAGATTGGTTTGGGAACAAACTACCATTTAAAGAATATTTGCACAGCAAGCAGCACTCAAAAGTGCCTGTGAGGCAGGTGTCGGTCTATTTACTGACCACAATAGGAACACAATGTCTCCTTCTGTAGTTCAGAGTTGATGGTTGTGATGCAAACTTGCTGTGCAAACTGCCTATGTCTTAGTTAGAGTTTCATTGCTATGAAGAGATACCAAGGTAAGTCTTATAAAAGAAAACATTTAATTGGGGCTAGATTACTGTTTCAGAGGCTTGTTCATTCCATTATCATCATGTACATGGTGCTGGAGAAAGAACTGAGAATTCTACATCTTCATCAGCAGGGACCAGAAAAGGACTCATAATGAGTCCTCAAAGGCCATCTCTACAGTGACATAATTGCTCCAACGAGGCCACATCTACTCCAAACAAAACCCTCCCTCCTAATAGTGCCAGTCCACATGTCAAAGCATTCAAACACATGAATCTGTGGGAGCCATACCAATTCAAACCACCATAGCGTACACATGAGTATATCCAAGCCATCCACATGGAATGCAAATAGCAAGAAGAACTTATGTGGAAACCACCTGCTGTGCTGTACCCCAGAGTCCCTTGTCTATGGCAGAAGAGACTTCTTTTTATTGTATTAACATGAGCTCAATAGTAACTTTCTCAAGGTGGCTAATGATTAATGAATCTTTGAGGCATCTTTGAAATATCCTGTTAATTAATAATTCCAACAATTCCACCACCTCAAGGGAGACACCATTCCTCTAAAACAAAGCCATGAACACTTGAAAAAAAAAACAAACTCTTATCTAATTCCTCTGTGTGGGGTTAAAATTGAACACTAACACCCAAAGGTAATGCACAGCCTGCTCATGGCACTTGTTCAGCATGAAGTTTCAAGGTATAGCTAGCAGGTGGTCTGATTTATTTACCTGCTGAGTGCTTAGTAGAAATGATTCTAAACCACAGACCGCCCAGATTACCAGGCAAGCTCCTGAATAGTTCATCTTTAATGAGATTCTTGATATTTTTGTTCGTTAGTATTTAAAAGTATCCATCTCAATTTTCAGGGACTAAGTGCAGACCCCTTTGGCTGATCCAAAGCTTAAAGAAATTCAAGTTACCTCCTTAATCTCTTGAGGGGAGAAATGTGGATTCCCAAAATTAGCTTCACCAAGTCACAGCCAGTAGGTTTGGGAGATGGTCATCCGAAGTGCTTTGAAGAGGCATATCCCACATGAACCACTTTTCTGTGCTTTCTCTGAGTTCTTTGGTTGTCCACTCACAGTTGAAGAAGCACATCCCATATACAGCTCATCGTCCACACAAACCAGACTCCTGTGCTTGTCTTGAAGATCTCAAGCATAGCTCCCTCACAGTAGCAGAGCCCTAATGTCATCTTGAATTAATAGAAAGCTTATCCTATGGCAAGATGCACAACATAATGTAGACTGGCTGGGCAGGGAGGGCATGCTCAAGAGGTCTCACATCCATCAATCTAGTGGCCTCTCTGAATACTCTCCAAGGGCAGCAGTGTCCTGTTTCTGAACTCAGATTTCTGAGGAAGATTCTCTCTGGTTTTACTATGTCACATTCTAAAACACTTTCCTACCTAGTAGAATCTTTTTGGAAGGACTGATGTGTAACTCATAACTTATTTTTGAAGTCCTGACTACAGAGCCTTAGAATGTAACCGTGTTTGACTATAGGATCTGTATTTGCTGTCATTTTTAATAAAGCCTTTATTGTCACATAATTAATATAGCAAACAATTACCAAGTTACATTATGCAATGCTATTTAGTGTAGCATATCACACTATGATAAAGCCACTACTGTTTTCAATTTTAGAACATTGTTGACAATTTCATACGTGTATACAATGCATTATGATCATGTTTACTCACTTTATCCTTTCATCTCCTTCGTTCTTCTGTTGACCTCCTTTTCAAGTAGTCCACTTACTACTTTCTTGGTATGTGTGTATGTCTGAGTGTGTGTGTCTGTTGTGTCAATCCATTGCCTCTATGTGGTTGTGATTACAAGAATCATGGCATGCTTTTATATACATAGACAAATATTTGTACATAACATCATATGCACAGACACACAAACATATATGTATACACATTCACATATATGCACATACCCATATACATATATATGGAGTTCAAATGTTTTTAAAGGTGGATTCTAATTAAATCTGACCCTTGTCCTCATAAGAAGAGGAAATTCGAACACAGAGAGACACTGGGGATGTGCGGGCACAGAGGAAAGGGCATTAAGGATACAGCAGAAAGATGTGTGACTGAAAGCCAACAAGAGACATTCATTTATAGATAATGACAATGACCACAAAGATTACCACAATGACAACGATGATATACTGGTACCTCACTCTGAGATTTCAGATTTTCAGAACTCCCAGTTCATGAATTTTTATTGTTTAAGAGACCTAGCATATGGTACTTCATTATGGTTGTCCAGCACACTGATGTGTTATTATCCCACTGTTAAAGGGTTCCAAAACCCCACATTCTGTTGTCACCACAACACTGACACAGTCATTTGGGAACTTTCTCCTTAATGCTCAATTCTCTACTGGGATGCAGGTTCCATTTTTCTTTCTTCTCCAGTAATAAAGAGAAAATGGCCACCGTCCTCTATGTAATAGCTCTTCACAAAGGTAAGCACTTGAAATAAATCATCACTTTCCAGATTGAATAAATTGAACTCCATGGAGTGCATGTGAAAGAAGAAAACACTCCGGTCTAAAAGAGAACATACTAAAAAAAATGAGGGAGAGGTGCTAATGGGAGCCTGTGACTTTGATGGAAACGAAGCAGCAAGTCTAATTTATCCTTCCTCTCTCCTTCCTACTGCATTTTGCATTTGGTTTCCATGGAAATCCACTTTTGTGGATGATCTCTTCTCCCAGGAGCTACAGACAGATTTTTTCAATTTGCATAACACAGCGATTTATGTAGCAGGCAGGGAGGGGACAAAAAGGAAGGAGGTATGGGGGGCTGACACTAGAGCTAAGGCCTTTCCGGGTGCCTGCACATACTCAATGTTTAAAACATTAGGAGCCACAGGGCTGACAACAAATCACTAGGTTTTATTGTTGTTTTTGTCATTTATTTTTCCTTTTCCTCGTTTCATATGTTATATAGCTGTGTGGATATGCATGCACATATGCACATGTGTGTGGATAAAAGCCTGAGGTTAACACTGGATGTGAATCTGTTTTCTCCCTTTTATTCATTGAACCAAGTTCTCTAATTTCCCCAAACTTGCTTATATGGCTAATCTAGCTATCCAGCTTATTCCAGAGTTCCCCTGTTTCTGTCTTCTACATTCTAGAACTATAGATGTGGTTCTACATCCTCCCAGTTCTGGGTATCTGAACTCTGATCCTCATGATTGCTGATTGTGTGACTATTAAACTATCACCTTAACCCATTAATAAGGTTTTGAGAACTAGAAAAAAAACAAAACAAACAACAACAAAAAAAAAACAGAAAGCCCTTCTTATATTTATGGGGATTTTATTGGCAAAATATAGGACTCAACCAAATCTTGGAAATGTTATGAAACAAAGGCCATTTAAAATGATGTCATCATGTATCTATGGTGATCAACCCTGAGTGCTTACATATTTGCTGCCATGTCCAGATTCTATCTGCTTGTCCAAGGCATCCCACTAATAACTTAATCAAGATTCAGGAGGCCTCAAAGCAAAGGCTATTGTTAGTGCTTTGCCCCACCCCTTCTGCCTCATTCTGCTACTCTGTATTCTTGCTACATAGACCATGATTGCTGCTTCTGAGAGTCTGTCCCAACATTAGAAAGCATTTAATAAGGGCTTATATATTCAGAGAGTGAGTTTATGACCATCATTTTGAGGAGTATGGCAATAGGCAGGTAGACATGGTGCTATGGTTCTAGGACAGTAACTGAAAGCTTACTTCTGCTCTACAAGCATGAGGCAGAAAAAGAGAAAAAGAGAGAGAGAGGTAGGGTGGGATTGTGAATGGCCTAAGTCCTTTGAACCCCCAAAGTCCACCCCTAGTTACATACCTACTCTAAGAAGACCACACCTTCTAATCCTTCCTGAAGAGCTCTACCATTTGCAGACCAAGCATTTAGACATACAGGCATATGGGAGCCATTCTCCCATTGAACATCACACATTCTATTCCCTGACCACCATAAACTAGTAACTAGAACATAATGTCATTGTGTGAAACTGTGAAGGTGAAGCCTGGGTTGCATGAAGACACCAGGATAGTTGACAAGGAGAGTTGAAAGACAAGGTGACCTTTCTGGACCCCCCCCCCCCATATAGGGACTCCCTTGCCTTATGCCTGGCCTGAGTAGTCTTCCTTAACTGAAAATTTCACAATTGGTTTATTCCTGTATTCTTCATGACTCAAAACTCAGAGAACATTCTGACCCATGATGCCAAGTTCTGTTTAGTACGGAGCCTGACAACCTCTTTTAATTACATTTGCATAAATTTTAGTTTTTTGATGGTGTTCTTTGTTGCAAAAACTTGCCTGTTTATAAATTAAACAATTATCTGTATGGGGTCTTACTCCGAGGCAATAAAGGGGATGCTGCTCCCTTTATTCTACTAAGCATTAGACTTCTTTTTCTTTTTCTCAACACAAATTTTGGCTCCAACAATTAAATTTGTTAGCTCTCTTTTACCCCCTCAAACTACATTTTGTATTTCATTTACCCCACTTGATTGTTTCATTGTATGCCTGCATAAAAGTACTCACAAATGAGCAAACTTAAATTATAATCAGATATAGCCACTGATGACAACTGTTCTGATGGATCAAATGGCCTATAAAAACACAAACTCAGAATATCTTAGTGGCCTTCTTCAACTTAGGCTTCTCCCAGGCTTTCTCACACACAGAACATCCAGTTCTACAAGCATTTTTCTCACTCACTCCCACCCCCTTAAGTTTTAACTCTAGTCTAGCCCATGTCCTGGTGCCTCTCATATCTAATTCTCCATGCTCCACTGGTCATGGTTCTGCAAATACCAAGCCCAGAATACCCACCTGTCCCTTGTCATTCTGTACTTTTTGACAGTCCATGCTAAAATTTACAGGATATGTTTCCTCATTCACAGTGATTTTGAAACTCTGAACATTCCAATTATTCAATGAAAAACTGTCCTTACAAGATCAACATGCAGGTCATTGCACAGGGATAATAGCTGCCAAGGCAACAGTTCTCTTTTCTATTCCAACCATATATGTTACATCACCCCTCTTGTCTTTATAAACACCTAGCCACTCTGATTAAAGCATTTCGTTATGTCATCTTCCTTTGTAACATAAGTTCCTCACACCAAACACTCAGCTTTTTGCTCATGTCTAAATCTACAGAGCTTAGAACTTTACTGATTCCCCCAAATATATGTACTTGATAAATGAATAATGATCAAACAAATTAATGCACATTCTCCTGAAGTAGGTTTCCTTCCTCCATTTCTCTCTAGCTAATGATAATCCTCATTTTTTAGCCAGCAAGCTAAAGGACCTGCTTGAAATTCAAAACACATAGTGTTATTTTCCAGAGGACCCTGGTAAAATAATAATTCCATGTTTACTGTATAAAATGCAAAGGGCAGAGTAAAGACTTCATTTAACCTGGAATTCATAGTTAATTAATTGAATGAAATATACATACATACATATATATATTCTATTTCACTAATTATCAAAAATCCATTAGGATGTCTTTTATTATTATAAATTTTGTTTAAATAGAAGCCTAGAGTAGCAATAAACAGCTGGTCCTCTTTATTTGAGGACTGAATATTTGCAAACTTGCCTATTCATTAACATTTATTTAAAAATCTAGAACGAATACACGTGGTGCTTTTACAATCCATCAAAGACTTAGACAGCAGTTAAAAACTATAAAAGAATAGAATCTAAAGTGAGGGACAGCAAGGTGGTACAGCTATCCCACTCTCATCTGTGTGAGTATATATTTTTTTGGTGGTATTCTTAGTATCACCACATTTTTCACATTTTTGTACCTTAGTTGGTGGATTAAATGTTAAAATGTTGTGGCCAATTATAGCACTGAGAAACTATCAAGTGTACCTTAGGATGGAGAGAATACAATGTGCTTCACAGAGCAAAGTGTGTTGAATAGGCATCAGTCGGTTACAGTGACCCTGGCTGTACGTTCAATGTCAATGAATCAACAATGCTAATTAAATAAAAGGATGCTGGCTGTTAATTTGGATGATCTTCTGAACGTAAACTATTCTAGGAGAAACACTTGTGGGTGTATTTGTAAGAACATTTCCAGAAAAGTTTTCATGAGATGGGAAGACCCAGACCGACTTTGCCTGAATCCCAGACTGAATCTAAAAACAAAAGAGAAGACATCCAGTTGAGCAGCAGCATTCAAATGTCTGTAGTGCAGTGAGACCAGTCACCCACACTATTGCCTCTCTGACTACAGCCTTGATTGTGGTAATGTGGAATTGTAATTGGTACTTTGTGTATTTATTATGCCACAATTTTCTTATTATCTTAGAATACTTTCATGTTTACAGCAAAAATTGTTAAAGGTAAAACAGTGTTCCATGTTCTGCCATCAGTAGCCTCATCCATTCAGGACTACCATATCTCCCAACAGCATCATGTTCTCCTAATGCATTTAGTCATCTCTTGTTTTATTTATTTATTATTGTATTTATCTTGACTCTCAAAGAAATGAGCTCTAACATACAGCCTTGGTGTGTACGTGGTTTATGCAAATTCTGTTTATGATGTTTGCACAATGATAAAATGACATTTCTCAGAACATGTCACTGTCATTTACCAGATTGGGTTTTGTGATAGAATCATACAGAGCCAGGTATGCAATGATGGTCAAATCAGCTAAGCTTTGGCTCTGGAATATCTTTCAAATCATGTAGTTTATCTAAATGATCTCCTATGCTTTGATGATTACCATAATAGATGTCTTTTTTCACAAGGAGAAGTACCTCACATATTTTGCATGTCATATGCTTGAGTGATATTTCTCAGACCATATTTTTGCAGTCAAGAGGAAGGCAGAGAATGATAGCATACTCAGGTCCAGGCTAAGTCAGGCAGGGTCAGGTAGGAAGGAGCTCCACCCAGCTGACCTTCCAACCCAGTGAAAAACAGCAAATGAGAATAAAATAAATAATGTTCAGGGCTAAGTAGGGAAAGCAGCACTTCAGAAATTTGGGAAGCAGAGTTTTCTAGAGGCTGCCCACAGTGGCTTCCTTCTGCATACACCTAAACTGTGGCAGAAGTCAGTGATTCCATTGTCCATGCACGCTGCTTGCAGACCCAGAGATTCCAAAGTAATGAGATCCTAAGATTCAGTGGAAACAGAGCTCACATGATAGATGGCTTTCTGAGCTCCTACTTCTAACCTGACTTCCTGTCTCTGACTTTTTATTAGATGCCAAAGAAAAGGGTCTATGACCCTATTAACTAGGAACACACATGTTTTAGAGTTCAGACTAACATTAATCTCTACTCTGGTGGCTGTATTCTGTGAATTTGCAACTACAATATTGCTAGATGAACCTCCATGGTCTTCTAATAGCTTGGCCATTACAACCCAAATGAGACTTTTATGACATTGTTCTCACCTGTGACACCTTATTATGGTAATGATCAGAAAAGGACCCCCAGGCTCGTGTATTCAAATGTATTCCCTAATTGGTGATGCTGTTGTAGGAGATAATGAATGGAACTTTTGGGAAGTAGGACCTAAGTGGAGAAAGTGGGTTCCTGAGATGGGGCCAGCCTATTTAATGTTCTCTTTCAGTTTTCTGTGCTGACTCATGACCCTGTTATCATAGAGCCGTATGGCACAACCTGGTACCATTTATATGTGATGGATCACAGTCCTTCAAACCATGAGCAAAATTATTCCCACCTTCCCTTAAACTGTGCCCTGTCAAATATCTGGTCTTGGTGAAAAATTAATGAATCCACACTACAAAGGGAAGAAAGTCCTACTTGGAAGCTAGAGGTGAGATGCACTCTGGTTGGTTAGAGAGGGCCCTTAGTGTTCAAACTCTTGACGACATTACTTGTGCTAAGCACTGTCTCCTAACTGCAAGTATGTGTTTCAATACATAATGATAATGGAAGAGACACTATGAGTTCAGGAAAGCATCTGCTTCAGCAAAAGAAGGGCATTCTTTGGACATGGTCTCTAGCAAGCTTCTCAACTTTATCACTTCAATATTTGTTGGAATTAGCTGAACATTTATCTCAGAATTGTTTGAGGATTCTGTAAGGATTAATGTTTCCCTTGTGTGAAACACTGACAGCATGTCCTGGTAAGTAACACTTCTACTGTTCACTATCACTGCTTAAGCAGAAAGCATTGACTATTGATCCCACCAGCATATGGCTTCAAATTTCCTTCTAAATTAGTCATGTCCTCGTGGTGTTAAAACAGAGGACTTTCATCTCCTTTGTATTCAAAGCTGGGATTCAGACCCCCAGAGGCCAATTTCAGCTACCTTGCAGTACAGTTCTCTTTCTACTCAAGCATACCCTGAACCTACTCAGTTTCCCATGCCATCTGAGAGCCATCTCCCAAACACACCCGGAAAGCCTGAATCTACCTCCCTCAACAGTGTTCTATCATCCCATTAAACCCACCAGGAAATGATAATGACTGGGTTGGTAAATATAAAAACAAACCCCTCAAATTTTAAAAACTGAATAAAGATAACAGTAGACTAGATTGTAGTAGTCCAAGGGGTGTATCCATCTCAGTGCACTGCCATTGGTGCCTAGGATTAAATCTAATTTGGGTTTGAGAGAAAAAAAGAAAGAAAGCATATCTGCTTCTCCCTAATAAGCCCTCTGCAGCTTTTGTTCATGAGCTCTTCCCTCTGTCAACAGTGTTTTTAGATGACAGAGCTCTGGTCCCCATGGCAACATATCAGAAAAGGTCCACTTATAAAAGAGCAGGGTCTTCTAGTTGCCATAAGCAGTGTTTCTTAATGGTTTTTCAAGGCCAAAGATATGTTCAGAGTAGGTTTGCTTGCTTGTTTGTTTCAAAATTACAAGAGTGGGGTTTGTGATCTTCCACGTTTGCCTTCAGTTACATTCCTCTTCTTTGGTATGCTTTTTACTTTATGAAAACAAATTAATCTCCCAGAACATTATGAGTACCATAAACCATTTTCAATAACGAATGTTGTTTGTTTTATAAAGTCAGATGGTACAAAAGGAAAGAAAATGCTTCTTCAATATAAAGTAATATCATCTTACCCTGTGCTTATCAAGCTGTGATATGAAAATCTCAGCAATGTCAGAGATAAAAATCACCACAAACCACAGAGGGGAAGCAATTTGAAACAGATTTGCCTCTGACTTGTTTCAGATAAAACAGAAAAACAAACAGTACCTATCCTTTCCTGATAGTGTGGGCAGTCACTCAGCATTCACCTCATCATCCAAAAAAATGTTTTCTGAGCATCCAGCATGTGTGAATCTCAGCTTGACCATTCCTTGAGACCAACCCAGCAGGGTGTACGTATCAGGATGACCTTTCTGAATAAATGGTTCAAGTCCAATGACAGACATCTGTGTTTATAATATACTGAGTGATATCAGACTTAGGATACATATTCTTTTCCTACAAAAATCAATACATAGACACATCAGCTACGATAAATCACAGAAGAGGAGAGCTCACTTTTCAAAATTGAGACATAGTAAAACAAAGTAAATCCTTCACTGAGACTATGGACTGTGATCCTTGCTGTTGGGGTGTGGAGGTAAGACTTTCTTCTCCTTCCAATTTCATACATTTTATATTGTAATGCACTCTGGAAGAATTTGGAAAGACATGCGTTCATTCATTTTAAAACTAAGTACTGAATCTCTCTCTCTCTCTCTCTCTCTCTCTCTCTCTCTCTCTCTCTCACACACACACACACACACACACACACACTCCCATGTACACACATGCACACACACATGCACAGACACACTAGGAGCCATGAGACTGAGTTTTGTCTCAGCAGGGCCTCTCCAATCTCAGTGTGCTGTCTTAGGTCAAGGAGTTCCTTGAAAGATATAGATTTAATAAAACTATTTTGTTTGATTCTTTATGAGTTTCACATTATGCACCCCAATCCTACTCATCCCCTCATCCCTATCTATCCACCCTCTGCCATTTCAACATCCCCTCTAAATGAAAATAAACAAGAAAACAAAGTAAAACATAGAAAACATCTTGTCATGAAAGTGGTAGTGTGTCTGCCACAGTGTATCCCACAATATCCCCTATTGTCCACACATCTTTACTTAGAAATGTTCATTGCAGTGAGTCATTGGCCTGGTTTAAGGAGAAAGATAAGAAGCCTTATTCCCACTCTCATCTAATGTGTAAACCAAAACATCTAAGTCCCACCTTGACAAACTTGTATCTTGCCCAGGTCTACAATATTGGCAACAACTTGCAATAACTACAGTGTGGGAAGGAAGCATGTTTATGGAGCCCTGAAGAATGCAAAATGTACAGTAGTGCCCTTTTATTCATGGCTTCTCTTTCTATAGTTATGTTTAGGGATTTGAAATGTCTTTCTTAAGGATAAAAAGGAGCTTTCTTTTGGATTACTCTGAAAGAGCACTCTCTCAAATTCTAACTAGAAGCATCTATCACAGGTTGCACACTAAAATCGGGTTTAACCCAAATTACAGCTGAGTTGTCCTTTCAACAAGAGAAGGCATGACGAATAGCCAAGCACAACACTCACAGCTATGTGTATCCACTACGATGGGCTGAAGCACTGTGAAGGGACAAGGGACAGATGGTTGGTGTCTCCTGACAGATTTGTGACATGCTTCACAGCACACAGGTGACCAGATTGAAGAGTCAAAGAATGAAAGTCCCCTGAAGCTCTGTAGCATGAAGGCAGGCTATGATGAGCACTTTGAGATAGTTTCATAATTAACTGCATGCAGAAGAGGGCCTGAAGCCAGCTCTTGACAATTTCCTTTTCAATAACCTAAAAAACTAGTCAAATGAACAAACAACTAAAAGGAGCAGTCTATGCTCTATGCAAGCATTTGCCACAAAGAAAAAGGGAGAAAACACAGACATCTATGGGGCTGATAGATGTTAAAACAAATTAGTACAGAAAATAAAACAATTCTAGCCTCTCAGAAAAGAAGGGAGTTAGGGAAGAAAGGCTGTGGGATCAACACAGGAGGGTTTCTGGGAGAACTTCTTCATGTCCTTGATACTTGAGCTGTGTCAGCACGTTGCTGCTAAATAGGTAAAGCATTATAAATCTCTTCGTGATGGATGAAGCAAACATCCATTGGGTTACGTCTGCTTCTTGGCCATACAGCTCCATTAGGGTCACAACCAAATATCCAGCCTCCACTGACTGTTGGGTCCTTCCTTACATGCTTAGCACCCAGCCTCACTCCCTTCCAATGTGTCAGATTCGGTGCAGAAGCTCAGAGGCCAGCATCTGGAAATTACCCTGAGCTTCAGTCCTGCACCACTTCCTTTGCCACAGTCTGAGGGATGTTTCCTTCCTGCAGTCGCTATGTCCTTACTCAGCATCTCGCTAGACAGGCTCTACTATAAATTGTTGAACTTAACTTTCTGCAATGAAATACTCTGTAAGCTTCCTATTATGTAACTTAAGCTAAGATTAATGAAGTCATTTGCACAAAGCCACTCAGCCATCCAGTCATAGAACGGGTTCTGAACTCTGATAACACAGACTACAAATCCTAAATTCGTGCCTTTACAAAATTAGAAATGTGTTCATCATCTTTGTTTTAGTAACACCCTCCAAATCCCGAGGGGGAAATTGGTGCTGGTTCCACCTGGTTTCTGCCTGGGTCGTGAGAGCATTATGCTGAGCTCTGCGGTATGGACAGAAGGCAATCTTGGCAGTGTTTGACAACTTCCTAGGACTCCCCAGCAAGTTGATTTAAGTGGTCTCAACATGAGCTGTCACAACTAACTTTTTTCTTGTAGTTGTATTTTTAGATCCTAAATCAGAACAATATAACCCCTCTTTCTTTCTCTCTCCCTCCCTTCCTGCCTTTCTCCCCCTCCCTTCCTTCCCCCCTCCCCCTTCCTCCCTCCTTCCATCTCCCTCTCCCTTATCATCTCCCTCTCTCAAGCGCCAGCGCGTGCGCGTGTATGTGTGTGAGTGTGTGTGTGTGTGTGTGCGTGTGTGTGTGCGTGCGCGCGCGCGCACGCACGCGCACGTGCAAGCACGTGTGTGTCGCAGTTCTGGAGATCAAATTGAGTCTCATTCATGGTTGATAAGTCACTGAGCTATAGCCTAGCCCTATAATTCTAATGAAGTTCTCTAACTGAGCCCCTGAAAGAAAATCAATGTCTTCGCGCAGACATTCCCAGAGAAGAGCAGAGGGTTTGGGGTATCCCTTTTTATGACATTTGTGGTTCTGGAGCAGCTGTTCTTAGGATTTCGGTCCTCTTTACAGTGAAGCACTCCTGGGTGCATTTTAAACATAAGGGGTCATAAGAACATTTTTCCTTTTCTTTTTCATCTTTCTTTCTTTCTTTTCTCTTTTATTTGTTAAGGGAAACCAAGTGTGCCTAGTTGCTATGAATTAGCCACTTCTTGAGTCACTTACTCTGCATGGTAGAAAATGCACACTTCTGGATGTGTCCAAAGCCTTTGAAAATGAACCTATATAATACCAACATCTGTCCTGATTTCTCTGTCTTCCTAATTCTTGGAAAACTGGAGTGCACATCTAATAGCTGGCCAAAGTTCAACATCAAAGCCCATTTCACAGCCCTTAGCTCCTAATTGAAATTTCACAGTACAATACTTAAGACATAACTTCAGATTGAGTGGTCATTTAAGTAAATGTTTTTCTAGCCATTTAACTGTATGTTACATCCTCTCTACTCTGTGCTTCTCATGACTAACAAGTTGCTTCTCTGGTCATTAAGCTTTTCTGGTATTTATTTGATAACATCTAAAATGTCCTGGTTTTCTGTGGGTTGAATTTAACCTGGCCATTTAGCTAATAGTCTTAGCCATTTGCGTGCCTTCAAAGGGGAGAGCATTTCTGTTCTCACAGGAGACAATAGTGCTTGGCCCACACACTGCTGCTGTTGTTCAAACTGTTAACTCTGGCTAGTTTCCTTTCTTGATCTCTCAGCCCCAATCTTGGGATGAGACTGTGCAGAAACTCAGCAACAGACAAGATGTACAGACAACATCTGAACAATTCATGTGAAAAAATAAACAAACATTTGATAACAAGAAAGAACAATCCTCTTCTCCTCCTTCTAAACAGACTTTAAAAATAATCATAGCAACTTCAAATAATCAAAACAATAGAATAGCACAATGAATCTTCTTTACAACCATGCCCAAGAGTTAGAAATATTTCCTATCATTTTTACCTTCCACACTCAAAACAATATTTGTTTATTAATTTTGTGCTAGATTCCTGGCTAAAGAATTTTAAATTGTAAATCACTTCATCTGTTAAATCTTTCTTTTCTTACAGTTTTTTTTTTGCTATTACCACCAAAGCATTTCACCTAGCAGAATTAACAATAATTCCTCAACTTCCTCTAGTGCCAAGTTCATATTTAAATGTTCCCAGCTGTCATCTCTGACTCAGTAGAGCAGCTCTGTGCTGGAGCTCAGCTCTGTGCTAGAGCACATGCCCCTGAAATCAATCCCCAGCAATGGAAGAGAAGTCAGTCATTATTGCTTCTTAATCGTTTCACTTTAAATCAGAACCCAAATGGGTTAACATACTGAATTTAATATTTACAAATTAAAACCTCCACTCTCTTTCCTCTAGTCTTCAGACCTGTGAGTGAAACTGGCCTCCAAAAGCCTACTTCTCAATCCCTTCTAACTTGGAGTTGGGGGTCAATGGAAGCTTATTTAAATATTCACTACAAACTGGTTTTAGGCTTGGTGGCTTTTTTCTCTCATGTACCTTGTTCATCTTCAGCAATAAAGATACCAATTCCCAGTAGCTGTGTCTCAAAGGCAACCTACCGTCTCTCCCATTTGACCTGTGTATGTTCTCTTACAGCATAGCTTTGCAGTTATTTGCCCAGGGTGAGAAGCCAGTTAAATTACTCTTTTAGTCAGTAGAGACACTGTTCTGAAACATTGCTAAGAATAGGATTGGAAAATGTGGTTTGAGTGTGGAGTGTCCCCAAAGACTCAGGTTTGAACACTTAGTGCCTAGATGTTGGTGCCATTTGGGAATGTTTGGGAATCTTTGAGAAATGAGGCCCAGTGGGAGGAAATGGATCTCTGGGGACATGTTTGATGGTTTATAACCGCTGTGTGACAGACTTTTTCTGGAGAGATGCAACATACACACACACACACACACACACACACACACACACACACACACACACATCTAGTTACTCCAGAAAGGGGCACACAACACACTAAAGCAATATTTGCATTGAAGTACAGTTTTGTGGACCAATGAAGATTTTTGGAGACTACTAACAGAAGTGGAGATGAAATGCTACACACAGGCACAGATATGCTTAAGAAGTGACTACATTCCCCCACCCTACCCTCCATGTGACAACTCACAAACTCTGGGTCTCCCTGCACACCTTCATGCAGGGGGATATTCCAGTAATCTTCTCCCACATTTAAGGTGGTCAGTATATTCCCCTAGAAATTAGACAAATTCAAGAATGTCTTCCCACAGCTCTGCTGGTCAGTCTTGTCCCTCAGCAGTTATTTAATATTTCTGTAGCCCTGGGCAGAGGTGCTGGTGACTTTTAAAATTTTCAGCTTTCCCAAACACATACAGTTTTCATACACTGAATCTCATACTCCTCTCCTGAACCTCTCCACTCCTTTCTGGAAGTCATATTTCTATTCTGCTGAAGCCTAGTCTCACTTGCTATTCCATTATTGTTTCTTAATATGAACGAGCTCCAACCACCAGAGTTTTGAGTAGTGTCTTCAACAATTCCTTCTCCATACAGTAGGCTGTGTCCTCAAACGCTGAGCCTAAATAAACCCTTTCATCCTTAAATTGCTTTCTGGGTCTTAACACAAGGATCTGTGACTCCATAACTCTACAAAAGCAACACAGAGAACATTCTGATGCCACTTCCCAATTCACCCTGCCCCACTCCATAAACTGTAGCTGCAGCTCCAAGCTGAGCCTGAGAAATCATGTTCCTAGGTGTCTCTGCTCAAGTACAATATCTTAGCTGTCTTGCTTTCACTGTTCTATTATTTTTCAAAAACAAAGTTGGTTTTTTTAAAATAATGAATTTGTATTGATGGACTAAACCTCTCATGAATTATTATATATTTCCACAAAGAAACCTCTCCTATTTCCCCAATGAACAGTTCTCCTCAGTGTTAGAAACCTCATTCAGGATTACAGCTTCTTTGCTGCTTTAACCCTATTATACTACTCTGCTCACAAAATTGCATCGTTTACATCTCTATGTTCTTGCTCACTCTAAGTCTGACTAAATGTAGTGAAAAATAACCACGCCATGTTCTATATGTTATGGCTGTCTTGAAATTTCCTTAACCAAAACAACTTAATCCAACATTTAAAAATTCAGCTTCACCCAAATGTTTAGGGCAGAAGCAAAATAAACTAAGATTCTTTGCCAGAATGTGATAGAACTGTCCTCTAACCCAGTTCACAATTGTTTTTATTCCTTTCTGAAACATATAAGCCCAGCCTCTTTTGTATACATTCCGATTGCCAATCTGACCTTCCAGTGTTCCTCCACAGTGGCTTACTGAGCACAGCTTACAACATTCTCAGGCTTCTTTTTTTTTTATTACAATTATAAAGTTTTAATCAATTAATATGTACACATATTTTAATATAAAATTAATTTGTTATAAATTTTTTTTCTTTTTCATTTTTTTTATTTAGAGAATACTTTATTAGTTTTTGTAATCAAACCCACGTATATAAGACCTTACATATTTAATACAGTGTGTTACCCCTGTACAAATGGAAAAAACTTAAGTTCAACATTTCTAGACCAATATGGCTGTTAATTTCTGTACAGTGCCAACTCAACACAGTAAACGGGGATACTTTTTTCGAAAGTTGACAGCACAGGTAAAGTTTCAAAAAATTCAAATTATATATCTGTATATATATATTTATATTTATATAAAAAGACCAATAATAGCAGTGTGTTATGCATCAACAGCAGCAACAGCTTTTCCAGGTTCTGCAGTCATCTGAACAAAACTGTAGAGACATCCAGCACACTCCATTAAAAAAAGAAAGTAAAAAAACAAAACCCGAGAAAACAGCACAGTTCTGTTACTCTTGTGGTACCTGGCACCATTTTTTTTTTAAATTAGCTTCTCAATCATCATCTGGAAAGAAAACATTCTGAGCAACATCATTAAAAACAGCTCTGATAAAGCACGGTCACTACTACGTATCATAAAGCAGGTACAAGCTATTTTACATCCACAGAGGTATGATACAGTACTGTCCTACATCTATAATACTAGAGGATACAATTTAAAAGGCATTATTTGAGACTTGATTCTACTTTTCCAGCAGAGGGCCCAAAGGATGGTGTGACACAGCTTTGTAAAGAAACATACTCTAGACAGGATTTCCTTTCACTAGTGGCACACTTCTAAGGATTCATTCTCTCCATGAATGTCAGCTAAAACCGTTATTAAAAAAAATGAAATATCCCTAGAACAAAACCGTATAACCACCGGATTCACATGAAGATGACCTAGTGGAGACAAGCTGGACCTCACCTTACCAACAAGCTATCAAATCTGTTATGTTTAAACAGTGAGACCTCCAAGGAAGGAGATGCCAAGTAGTGCTTCAAAGCTTCGGACCACAATCAAACACAGCATCCTTTTCAACAGAAGCAGAAGCTCATCTGAATATGCTCATGGATGCTGACATCAACATTTAATCATCTCCTCACTCATCCAGGAAGAGGGGGAGATCAGTTACTACTGTACTTTAATGTGTTCAACCAAATC
The DNA here is from genome assembly GCF_021556685.1 of Rattus norvegicus. Lineage (NCBI taxonomy): Eukaryota > Metazoa > Chordata > Mammalia > Rodentia > Muridae > Rattus > Rattus norvegicus. The sequence continues at coordinate 120,608,546 of NC_141534.1, forward strand.
ACCATATTACAAAAATAGCAAGCTGCCATAATAAAAAATAAGGCTCCTCTATCCAGCACCAGATAGCATCATTTTACTTTCAAGCCTAGAAATTGCACACTTGTATATAAACCAACCGAAGATGAGGATTGAGAGTTCATCTTGGTGGATTTTTCCTTTGATGAATATGAAGTGTCCTTCCTTATCTTTTTTGATGACTTTTAATTGAAAATTGATTTTATTTGATATTAGAATGGCTACTCCAGCTTGCTTCTTCTGACCATTTGCTTGGAAAGTTGTTTTCCAGCCTTTCACTCTGAGGTAGTGTCTGTCTTTGTCTCTGAGGTGTGTTTCCTGTAGGCAGCAGAATGCAGGGTCCTCGTTGCGTATCCAGTTTGTTAATCTATGTCTTTTTATTGGGGAGTTGAGGCCATTGATATTGAGAGATATTAAGGAATAGTGATTATTGTTTCCTGTTATATTCATATTTGGATGTGAGGTTATGTTTGTGTGCTTTCATTCTCCTTGTTTTGTTGCCAAGACGATTAGTTTCTTGCTTCTTCTAGGGTATAGCTTGCATCCTTATGTTGGGCTTTACCCTTTATTATCCTTTGTAGTGCTGGATTTGTAGAAAGATATTGTGTAAATTTGGTTTTGTCATGGAATATCTTGGTTTCTCCATCTATGTTAATTGAGAGTTTTGCAGGATACAGTAACCTGGGCTGGCATTTGTGTTCTCTTAGGGTCTGTATGACATCTGTCCAGGATCTTCTGGCCTTCATAGTTTCTGGCGAAAAGTCTGGTGTGATTCTGATAGGTCTGCCTTTATATGTTACTTGACCTTTTTCCCTTACTGCTTTTAATATTCTTTCTTTATTTTGTGCGTTTGGTGTTTTGACAATTATGTGACGGGAGGTGTTTCTTTTCTGGTCCAATCTATTTGGAGTTCTGTAGGCTTCTTGTATGCCTATGGGTATCTCTTTTTTTAGGTTAGGGAAGTTTTCTTCTATGATTTTGTTGAAGATATTTACTGGTCCTTTGAGCTGGGAGTCTTCACTCTCTTCTATACCTATTATCCTTAGGTTTGATCTTCTCATTGAGTCCTGGATTTCCTGTATGTTTTGGACCAGTAGCTTTTTCCGCTTTACATTATCTTTGACAGTTGAGTCAATGATTTCTATGGAATCTTCTGCTCCCGAGATTCTCTCTTCCATCTCTTGTATTCTGTTGGTGAAGCTTGTATCTACAGCTCCTTGTCTTTTCTTTTGATTTTCTATGTCCAGGGTTATTTCCATGTGTTCTTTCTTGATTGCTTCTATTTCCATTTTTAATTCCTTCAACTGTTTGATTGTGTTTTCCTGGAATTCTTTCAGGGATTTTTGTGATTCCTCTCTGTAGGCTTCTACTTGTTCTCTAAGGGAGTTCTTTATGTCTTTCTTGAAGTCCTCCAGCATCATGATCAAATATGATTTTGAAACTAGATCTTGCTTTTCTGGTGTGTTTGGATATTCAGTGTTTGCTTTGGTGGGAGAATTGGGCTCCGATGATGCCATGTAGTCTTGGTTTCTGTTGCTTGGGTTCCTGCGCTTGCCTCTCGCCATCAGATTATCTCTAGTGTTACTTTGTTCTGCTATTTCTGACCGTGGCTAGACTGTCCTATAAGCCTGTGTGTCAGGAGTGCTGTAGACCTGTTTTCCTGTTTTCTTTCAGCCAGTTATGGGGACAGAGTGTTCTGCTTTCGGGCGTGTAGTTTTTCCTCTCTACAGGTCTTCAGCTGTTCCTGTGGGCCTGTGTCTTGAGTTCACCAGGCAGGTTTCTTGCAGGGGAAAAGTTGGTCCTACCTGTGGTTCCAAGGCTCAAGTTTGCTCGTGGGGTACTGCCTAAGTCCTCTCCGCTGTGGCAGCAACCGGGAAAATCTGCGCCACTCCTTCCGGGAGCCTCCGTGCACCAGGGTTCCAGATGGCGTTTGGTGTTTTCCTCTGGCGTCTGGATGTGCACAGAGTGCAGTCTCTTCTGGTTTCCCAGGCGTGTCCGCCTCTCTGAAGGTTTAGCTCTCCCTCCCACGGGATTTGGGTGCAGAGAACTGTTTATCCGGTCTGTTTCCTTCAGGTTCTGGCGGTGTCTCAGGCGCAGGGATCCTGCCGCTCCTGGGCCCTCCCCTACGGGAACCCAGAGGCCTTATACAGTTGCCTCTTGGGCCAGGGATGTGGGCAGGGGTGGGCAGTGTTGGTGGTCTCCTCCGCTCTGCAGCCTCAGGAGTGCCCACCTGATCAGGTGGTGAGGTCTCTCCATTCTCAGGCTTCTTTACTTCACAGATAGCAAACTTTTCTAAACTCTCACAAGCCAGTTGTAAAGGTCTATAAACCATATGGCCAGGTTTATCACAATAGCTCCACCCAGTTTCAATTTTCCAGTTTTTTTTCTCATTTTTGTAACCAACTATGTAACAAGGAATAGTTTAAAGGAAGAAGAATTTATTTTCATAGGTATCTAAGTATTTGAGAGTATCAGTGGAAGCTGGGTGCTACAGGTTCACAAGACTTCTCCTAAAGGACTTCTTCTTCCACAAAGACACATTAAGCATTTGAGGTCTATATTTAAACACAAATATATTTGGATGATTTTTTACATTTAAACATTCTACCTTTGACTTTCAAAAGGTCTAGTCACCTCATCACAAAATATACTTTGTCTTCTTTCAATAGTCTCATAACCTTGCACTTCTAATGCCAAAGAGGTGAGCACAGAGTCTCAAGCTTGCAATTCTGGCAATTGTAAGCTGAGGCAGGATGGTTGGTAGGCTAGATAGTAAGTTAGAGACCAACATATGCTCACTCCAATCTATGGAGTGAGACATTGTCTCAACAACAACAACAATGAATGTTAGGAATATAGTAGCTTTTGGAACTCCAGGCAATCTCCTAACTGTGAACCCCACAGTATAGAAATTACAAAACAAGTTACATATTTTCATTATACAACAGTGTTAAATTTGTATATAAAATATATGTCCCACCGGCTCAAACTTTTGAGCACTTGGACCCCAGTCAGTCAGACTGTTTGAGAAAGCATGTGAAACTTTTGAGATGAATTACATTGCTGCAGGAGGTTGCTCAGGGAAGACCTTGAGATTTACAGTCCAGCCCAACTCCCCAACCTCTCTCTTCTTTCTGGTCCACTCATATCTAAGTTTCCACTGCTACAGCTTTGAGTCTCTACCACTGTTATGCCTTTCTCATCATTAGCTAATATCTTTTTATGAATAGATTTATATCTTTTTATGACAACTTTAAATATGAATTACTTTTGGGTACTACATCTGGACTTTGGTCAAGGGGGTCATGGAAATCCCAAAGGTGCTGCCAAGGTGAGCTCATGCTGTGGAGGGGGAGAGAAATGAAAAGTGTCTAAGAAACACAAAGTGTAATAAGGACAAAATAGTGTTACCTTAGCCACTTCAGGTTTATGCAGTTTGGGAAGCTAAAAACCTCCACACAGGCTGCCTCTAAACTGGATGACAGTCAAAAGTTTCAGAACTAGGAAAACCAGTTGTATAACTTGGCCAAGTTCAGAGATCTAATAACCCAAGAGAGCATCTGGCATGATTCTTAGAGAGCAAAGGGTAGAGTGGCTAGAACCCACTCTAGGGGTTCTACCATCAAGGAGAACTTGAGCATCAAGGAAGGAATTGCCTTCTCCTCTGTCTTGCTGCCATGTCTAGCCTCTGGCTAATTGAATGGTCCTGCCACACTGAGGAAAGAACTCCACTGTGCAGGCTTGCATGACAGCACTCTCTTGGACAAATTCAGAGATGATGCTTTACTGAATCCCTAGAGACTCTCCTCACTGGTCCATATGATACTTAAAATTGAGCATCATAGCATCTGATTATTCGAAAAGCATTTCGAGAAACAATAAGCCTTTATGCATTGAACTGCCTTGCCTCTTTGTCATAATTCCATTAAGCACATTCTCTGCATCTACCTCCAGGCTTTTTTTTTCCTGTTCCATTGATGTGTTTATCATCTGAGCTACTCTGCCTTGCTTTATGCCATTATAGAGCATGTCTTCAAGCCAGATAGTTACCCCATTTTTTTAGGATTATGTTGACAATTCTGAGTCATTCATTTACCCTAAAAGTTTTAAAATTTGGTATTTGAAATGCACAGAAAAAGTGGCTAGGATTTCAGGCAAGATTGTGTCAAACCTGTAAGCCAGATCAGAAGAACTGACACCTTAATAACTTTCAGTCTCCCAAGACTGAAACGATGAATTCTGCATTTACTTAGTTCTGTTGGCATATTCACTGGAGTTCAATAATTCTCCTCATATAAATAAAACACATATTACATTCGATTTGTGTTCAAGAATTTTATTTTGGTGATCAAACCTAATGTGTTCCCTCCTCTCAAATTCTACTTACTGACCTATCTAGAAAGGTGATTGGCATTTGTACATTAACTATATACCTTACACTCTTTTTTTTTTTATTAACTTGAGTATTTCTTATATACATTTCAAGTGTTATTCCCTTTCCCGGTTTCCGGGCAAACATCCCCCTCCCCCCTCCCCTTCCTTATGGGTGTTCCCCTCCCAACCCTCCCCCCATTGCCGCCCTCCCCCCATAGTCTAGTTCACTGGGGGTTTAGTCTTAGCAGGACCCAGGGCTTCCCCTTCCACTGGTGCTCTTACTAGGATATTCATTGCTACCTATGGGGTCAGAGTCCAGGGTCAGTCCATGTATAGTCTTTAGGTAGTGGCTTAGTCCCTGGAAGCTCTGGTTACTTGGCATTGTTGTACATATGGGGTCTCGAGCCCCTTCAAGCTCTTCCAGTTCTTTCTCTGATTCCTTCAACGGGGGTCCTATTCTCAGTTCAGTGGTTTGCTGCTGGCATTCGCCTCTGTATTTGCTGTATTCTGGCTGTGTCTCTCAGGAGCAATCTACATCCGGCTCCTGTCGGTCTGCACTTCTTTGCTTCATCCATCTTGTCTAATTGGGTGGCTGTATATGTATGGGCCACATGTGGGACAGGCTCTGAATGGGTGTTCCTTCAGTCTCTGTTTTAATCTTTGCCTCTCCCTTCCCTGCCAAGGGTATTCTTTTTCCTCATTTAAAGAAGGAGTGAAGCATTCACATTTTGATCATCCGTCTTGAGTTTCCTTTGTTCTAGGGATCTAGGGTAATTCAAGCATTTGGGATAATAGCCACTTATCAATGAGTGCATACCATGTATGTCTTTCTGTGATTGGGTTAGCTCACTCAGGATGATATTTTCCAGTTCCAACCATTTGCCTACGAATTTCATAAAGCCGTTGTTTTTGATAGCTGAGTAATATTCCATTGTGTAGATGTACCACATTTTCTGTATCCATTCCTCTGTTGAAGGGCATCTGGGTTCTTTCCAGTTTCTGGCTATTACGAATAAGGCTGCGATGAACATAGTGGAGCACGTGTCTCTTTTTATATGTTGAGGCATCTTTTGGGTATATACCCAAGAGAGGTATAGCTGGATCCTCAGGCAGTTCAATGTCCAATTTTCTGAGGAACCTCCAGACTGATTTCCAGAATGGTTTTACCAGTCTGCAATCCCACCAACAATGGAGGAGTGTTCCTCTTTCTCCACATCCTCGCCAGCATCTGCTGTCACCTGAGTTTTTGATCTTAGCCATTCTCACTGGTGTGAGGTGAAATCTCAGGGTTGTTTTGATTTGCATTTCCCTTATGACTAAAGATGTTGAACATTTCTTTAGGTGTTTCTCAGCCATTCGGCATTCCTCAGCTGTGAATTCTTTGTTTAGCTCTTAACCCCATTTTTAATAGGGTTATTTGTCTCCCTGTGGTCTAACTTCTTGAGTTCTTTGTATATTTTGGATATAAGGCCTCTATCTGTTGTAGGATTGGTAAAGATCTTTTCCCAATCTGTTGGTTGCCGTTTTGTCCTAACCACAGTGTCCTTTGCCTTACAGAAGCTTTGCAGTTTTATGAGATCCCATTTGTCGATTCTTGATCTTAGAGCATAAGCCATTGGTGTTTTGTTCAGGAAATTTTTTCCAGTGCCCATGTGTTCCAGATGCTTCCCTAGTTTTTCTTCTATTAGTTTGAGTGTGTCTGGTTTGATATGGAGGTCCTTGATCCACTTGGACTTAAGCTTTGTACAGGGTGATAAGCATGGATCGATCTGCATTCTTCCACATGTTGACTTCCAGTTGAACCAGCACCATTTGCTGAAAATGCTATCTTTTTTCCATTGGATGGTTTTGGCTCCTTTGTCAAAAATCAAGTGACCATAGGTGTGTGGGTTCATTTCTGGGTCTTCAATTCTATTCCATTGGTCTATCTGTCTGTCTCTGTACCAATACCATGCAGTTTTTATCACTATTGCTCTGTAATACTGCTTGAGTTCAGGGATAGTGATTCCCCCTGAAGTCCTTTTATTGTTGAGGATAGCTTTAGCTATCCTGGGTTTTTTGTTATTCCAGATGAATTTGCAAATTGTTCTGTCTAACTCTTTGAAGAATTGGATTGGTATTTTGATGGGGATTGCATTGAATCTGTAGATTGCTTTTGGTAAAATGGCCATTTTTACTATATTAATCCTGCCAATCCATGAGCATGGGAGATCTTTCCATCTTCTGAGGTCTTCTTCAATTTCTTTCCTCAGTGTCTTGAAGTTCTTATTGTACAGATCTTTTACTTGCTTGGTTAAAGTCACACCGAGGTACTTTATATTATTTGGGTCTATTATGAAGGGTGTCGTTTCCCTAATTTCTTTCTCGGCTTGTTTCTCTTTTGTATAGAGGAAGGCAACTGATTTATTTGAGTTAATTTTATACCCAGCCACTTTGCTGAAGTTGTTTATCAGCTTTAGTAGTTCTCTGGTGGAACGTTTGGGATCACTTAAATATACTATCATGTCATCTGCAAATAGTGATATTTTGACCTCTTCTTTTCCGATCTGTATCCCGTTGATCTCCTTTTGTTGTCTGATTGCTCTGGCTAGAACTTCAAGAACTATATTGAATAAGTAGGGAGAGAGTGGGCAGCCTTGTCTAGTCCCTGATTTTAGTGGGATTGCTTCAAGTTTCTCTCCATTTAGTTTAATGTTAGCAACTGGTTTGCTGTATATGGCTTTTACTATGTTTAGGTATGGGCCTTGAATTCCTATTCTTTCCAGGACTTTTATCATGAAGGGGTGTTGAATTTTGTCAAATGCTTTCTCAGCATCTAATGAAATGATCATGTGGTTCTGTTCTTTCATTTTGTTTATATAATGGATCACGTTGATGGTTTTCCATATATTAAACCATCCCTGCATGCCTGGGATGAAGCCTACTTGATCATGGTGGATGATTGTTTTGATGTGCTCCTGAATTCGGTTTGCCAGAATTTTATTGAGTATTTTTGCGTCGATATTCATAAGGGAAATTGGTCTGAAGTTCTCTTTCTTTGTTGTGTCTTTGTGTGGTTTAGGTATAAGAGTAATGGTGGCTTCGTAGAAGGAATTCGGTAGTGCTCCATCTGTTTCAATTTTGTGGAATAGTTTGGATAATATTGGTATGAGGTCTTCTATGAAGGTTTGATAGAATTCTGCACTAAACCCGTCTGGACCTGGGCTCTTTTTGGTTGGGAGACCTTAATGACTGCTTCTATTTCCTTAGGAGTTATGGGGTTGTTTAACTGGTTTATCTGTTCCTGATTTAACTTCGATACCTGGTATCTGTCTAGGAAATTGTCCATTTCCTGAAGATTTTCAAGTTTTGTTGAATATAGGTTTTTATACTAAGATCTGATGATTTTTTGAATTTCCTCTGCATCTGTAGTTATGTCTCCCTTTTCATTCCTGATTTTGTTAATTTGGACGCACTCTCTGTGTCCTCTCGTTAGTCTGGCTAAGGGTTTATCTATCTTGTTGATTTTCTCAAAGAACCAACTTTTGGTTCTGTTGATTCTTTCTATGGTCCTTTTTGTTTCTACTTGGTTGATTTCAGCTCTGAGTTTGATTATTTCCTGCCTTCTACTCCTCCTGGGTGTATTTGCTTCTTTTTGTTCTAGAGCTTTTAGGTGTGCTGTCAAGCTGGTGACATATGCTCTTTCCAGTTTCTTTCTGCAGGCACACAGCGCTATGAGTTTTCCTCTTAGCATAGCTTTCATTGTGTCCCATAAGTTTGGGTATGTTGTACCTTCATTTTCATTAAATTCTAAAAAGTTTTTAATTTCTTTCTTTATTTCTTCCTTGACTAGGTTATCATTGAGTAGAGCATTGTTCAATTTCCACGTGTATGTGGGCATTCTTCCCTTATTGTTATTGAAGACCAGTTTTAGGCCGTGGTGGTCTGATAGCACGCATGGGATTATTTCTATCTTTCTGTACCTGTTGAGGCCCGTTTTTTGACCAACTATATGGTCAATTTTGGAGAAAGTACCATGAGGAGCTGAGAAGAAGGTATATCCTTTTGCTTTAGGATAGAATGTTCTATAAATATCAGTTAAGTCCATTTGGCTCATGACTTCTCTTAGTCTGTCTACGTCTCTGTGTAATTTCTGTTTCCATGATCTGTCCATTGATGAGAGTGGGGTGTTGAAATCTCCCACTATTATTGTGTGAGGTGCAATGTGTGTTTTGAGCTTTAGTAAGGTTTCTTTTACGTATGTAGGTGCCCTTGTATTTGGGGCATAGATATTTAGGATTGAGAGTTCATCTTGGTGGATTTTTCCTTTGATGAATATGAAGTGTCCTTCCTTATCTTTTTTGATGACTTTTAGTTGGAAATTGATTTTATTTGATATTAGAATGGCTACTCCAGCTTGCTTCTTCTGACCATTTGCTTGGAAAGTTGTTTTCCAGCCTTTCACTCTGAGGTAGTGTCTGTCTTTGTCTCTGAGGTGTGTTTCCTGTAGGCAGCAGAATGCAGGGTCCTCGTTGCGTATCCAGTTTGTTAATCTATGTCTTTTTATTGGGGAGTTGAGGCCATTGATATTGAGAGATATTAAGGAATAGTGATTATTGTTTCCCGTTATATTCATATTTGGATGTGAGGTTATGTTTGTGTGCTTTCATTCTCTTTGTTTTGTTGCCAAGACGATTAGTTTCTTGCTTCTTCTAGGGTATAGCTTGCATCCTTATGTTGGGCTTTACCATTTATTATCCTTTGTAGTGTTGGATTTGTAGAAAGATATTGTGTAAATTTGGTTTTGTCATGGAATATCTTGGTTTCTCCATCAATGTTAATTGAGAGTTTTTCTGGGTACAGTAACCTAGGCTGGCATTTGTGTTCTCTTAGGGTCTGTAGGACATCAGTCCAGGATCTTCTGGCCTTCATAGTTTCTGGCGAAAAGTCTGGTGTGATTCTGATAGGTCTGCCTTTATATGTTACTTGACCTTTTTCCCTTACTGCTTTTAATATTCTTTCTTTATTTTGTGCGTTTGGTGTTTTGACAATTATGTGATGGGAGGTGTTTCTTTTCTGGTCCAATCTATTTGGAGTTCTGTATGCTTCTTGTATGCCTATGGGTATCTCTTTTTTTAGGTTAGGGAAGTTTTCTTCTATGATTTTGTTGAAGATATTTACTGGTCCTTTGAGCTGGGAGTCTTCACTCTCTTCTATACCTATTATCCTTAGGTTTGATCTTCTCATTGAGTCCTGGATTTCCTGTATGTTTTGGACCAGTAGCTTTTTCTTCTTTACATTATCTTTGACAGTTGAGTCAATGATTTCTATGGAATCTTCTGCTCCTGAGATTCTCTCTTCCATCTCTTGTATTCTGTTGGTGAAGCTTGTATCTACAGCTCCTTGTCTCTTCTTTTGGTTTTCTATATCAGGGTTGTTTCCATGTGTTCTTTCTTGTTTGCTTCTATTTCCATTTTTAATTCCTTCAACTGTTTGATTGTGTTTTCCTGGAATTCTTTCAGGGATTTTTGTGTCTCCTCTCTATGGGCTTCTACTTGTTTATTTATGTTTTCCTGGAATTCTTTCAGGGATTTTTGTGTCTCCTCTCTATGGGCTTCTACTTGTTTATTTATGTTTTCCTGGAATTCTTTCAGGGATTTTTGTGTCTCCTCTCTATGGGCTTCTACTTGTTTATATTTTCCTGGAATTCTTTCAGGCATTTTTGCGATTCCTCTCTGTAGGCTTCTACTTGTTCTCTAAGGGAGTTCTTCACGTCTTTCTTGAAGTCCTCCAGCATCATGATCAAAAATGATTTTGAAACTAGATCTTGCTTTTCTGGTGTGTTTGGATATTCCATGTTTGTTTTGATGGGAGAATTGGGCTCCGATGGTGCCATGTAGTCTTGGTTTCTGTTGCTTGGGTTCCTGCACTTGCCTCTTGCCATCAGATTATCTCTAGTATTACTTTGTTCTGCTATTTCTGACAGTGGCTAGACTGTCCTATAAGCCTCTGTGTCAGGAGTGCTGTAGACCTGTTTTCCTCTCTTTCAGTCAGTTATGGGGACAGAGTGTTCTGCTTTCGGGCGTGTAGTTTTTCCTCTCTACAGGTCTTCAGCTGTTCCTGTGGGCCTGTGTCTTGAGTTCACCAGGCAGCTTTCTTGCAGCAGAAAAGTTGGTCTTACCTGTGGTCCCGAGGCTCAAGTTCGCTAGTGGGGTGCTGCCCACGGGGTCTCTGCAGCGGCAGCAACCAGGAAGACCTGTGCCGCCGTTTCAGGGAGCTTCAGTGCACCAGGGTTCCAGATGGTCTTTGGCTTTTTCCTCTGGCGTCCGAGATGTGTGTGCAGAGAGCAGTCTCTTCTGGTTTCGCAGGCTTGTCTGCCTCTCTGAAGGTTTAGCTCTCCCTCCCACGGGATTTGGGTGCAGAGAACTGTTTATCCGGTCTGTTTCCTTCAGGTTCCTGGCGGTGTCTCAGGCAGGGGTCCTGCCGCTCCTGGGCCCTCCCCCACGGGAGCCCAGAGGCCATATACAGTTTCCTCTTGGGCCAGGGATGTGGGCAGGGGTGAGCAGTGTTGGTGGTCTCTTCCGCTCTGCAGCCTCAGGAGTGCCCACCTGACCAGGCGGTGAGGTCTCTCTCTCTCATGGGGTCTGGGAGCAGAGAGCTGCTGCGGGCCGGGATCCGCGGGTGTGGGACTTCCGGTAAACACAGAACGTGCCCGGTCCTAGAGGAATTCTGCTTCCGTGTGTCCCAAGCTCACCAGGCAGCTTTCTTGCAGCAGAAAATTTGGTCTTACCTGTGGTCCCGGGGCTCAAGTTCGCTCGTGGGGTGCTGCCCACGGGCTCTCTGCAGCGGCAGCAACCAGGAAGACCTGTGCCGCCGTTTCCGGGAGCTTCAGTGCACCAGGGTTCCAGATGGTCTTTGGCTTTTTCCTCTGGTGTCCGAGATGTGTGTGCAGAGAGCAGTCTCTTCTGGTTTCCCAGGCTTGTCTGCCTCTCTGAAGGTTTAGCTCTCCCTCCCACGGGATTTGGGTGCAGAGAACTGTTTATCCGGTCTGTTTCCTTCAGGTTCAGGCTGTGTCTCAGCACCTTACACTCTTAATATAAAGAAATCACAGCAGTCCTTTTTGGTTTATTTATTAAATTTTGTTAGCTCTTAGGTGCTTTCTATATAACATTTATGAACTATGTTTGTCTCCTAGGAACACTCTTGGTTCCCAGGAACAGTGTTTATCCCTTATAAACTCCGTGAATATCCTTATTCACTACGTGAATGGCAGCATTGTTATTACTCAGTCCCAGTGGATGTACTTTTCATTTGTTTGTCTCATTTTGTTAGCTAGAAGTGATGTGAAATCTTGAAATGAAGTGGGAAAGGGCATCTTTACCTCAGTCCTGATCTTAGGGGAATGTTTCTGTTTTCTTCCACTTAGTCCTATAGTTCGTGTGTTGAAGTCATTTGTCAAATTGAGAAAGTGTCCTTTCATTACTAGTTTTCTGGGTGTTCTTATCATTTTTATATTTTGTCCTTTGTTGGCTTTCTATGCCAATTGACATACCAATGTATTTTTTCTTTCTTCCTCAGCTGGATGAGGTGATTATTTATGTAAGTTGGTTATTGATATTGATATTCTCTTGGATATTTGAAGAGGTTCCAAAATATCTACAGTATAGATACTATCTTTATGTATTATACGTTAAATATACTGGTACGTTGTTCAAGTTTCTGAACCTGTATTCAAGAAAATTGCTGTGCTCGGTGTTCTTTCCTCGTAACATGTATCAGTACTGTAGATATCTCAGTGATATTGAGGTTGAAAAGTGATTAGAGACTCCTTCTTTTGTTTCTACTTTTTAGAAGGCACTATAGAAATCCATGCCATTCCTTCTTAAGTGTATGGTAGATTTACCAATAAAACCATTCAGTCCAGGCTTAGTTATTGAATAATGGTAAACCCAGCACTGGAGAATTCAAAGCAAGAAGCTGGCAAGTTTGAAACCAGTTTAGCTACAAAGAAAAAATGAAGAAGGAAACTGGAGAAGGGAGCAAATTCAGGCTTGCTTTTAGTTTTTAGATGATTATGACTCAGTATATTAAATCATTACAGTATAGTTTACATGTAACATACATGGGTAGATTTCATATATTGAGCTTTCTGAAGGTTCTTCCAGATTTACCTCTTTGCATGAAATTCATACATTCTTGGGTGTGATCCCCATTGGAACATGTTCAAACTACCAGTTGGCTGCACCTTAAAGAAAACTGACATCACTTCTAGAAGCTATCAATTGCCAATAGCTACTTAGCACTGGGTGAAAATTCATGTCTGTCCCCCCCTCCCCATACCAGAATTTTGTCTGTCTTGAGGAGGAGCTTGTCTTATGAATGCCCTCATACTCTCTGTAAGGTTATACCTACAGTTGTCGTGCTATGTCTGAAAGAAGCTGTTTCTCTGTGGTAATCAACACCCTTGGCTCTTATAATCTTTCTGCAACATTTTCTCCAATGGTCTCTGAGCTCTAGAAGGAAATGGTGGTAGTCAAATTCCATAGCTCTATTTGAAGTATGAAACTAGATCCCTATCTCTCACCATTTGTCAAAGGCACTGTCTTTTTTCATTTTGACCTTTTTTGTCAAAAGGCACATAGTTACAGGAGTTTGGACTTATATATGAATCTGCAGTTCCTTTCCATCAATCGATGTGTTAGTTTTTTCATCAATATCCTGCTGTTTTTATTACTATAGGCCAATAGCATAACTAGAATTCTTGCCTGGTGATAATGCTAGCAGGTTTATTTGTTTGTTTTAATGCTGAGGATTTTTTCTCTATCTTTTATCTTTCCATAAAATTAATTTTTTTCAATTTCAATGAGGAATCGTGTTAGAATTACACTGAGGATTGCATTGAATTTACAGGTTGCTTTTGCTAGTATGGCCTTCTTTGTAAGATTTAATCCTACCAATCCATAAGCATAAAAGATCTTTTCAGCTTTTGATATCTTCTTCAATTTCATTTCTTTAGTGTCTCAAAATTTTTATTATACAAGTCTTTTACTTTGTACTTACATATATTCTAAGATACTTTTTGAGGATGTTGGAAATAATATTGTTTCACTTGTTTCTTTTCAGTATATTTGACATTTGTATATAGGGAGGCTATTGATTTGTGCATTAATTTAGTATCTTGTCACTTTGCTAAAACATCTGGAGGAGTCTTCTGGTAGAGTCTTTAGGGACTTTTACATACAGAATCACATCAATCACATCATCTTCAAACAAAGACATTTTAACTTCTTCCTTTCCTATTTATACCTCCTTTTATTTCTTTCTCCTGTTTTTTTTCTCTAGCTAGACATAAAGGATGGTGGCTAGAGAATCACTTGTAGGAAGCTGGTGAGTCTTAACGGAAAGGAACAAGCCAAGATAGGAACTCTTTAACCTTTGTGCTGCCTAGAGTTTCTTTAGGATTTTCATCTCAACCATTATCTTCTGAATTGTCCTTATTATTTTATTTCTATTCATTATTGCATATGTTTTCATATGCTATGTTCCTCATTAAAGCACACAGGGTTTTATAACATTTTTAAGATATGCATTTGTTGGCTTGAAGGAGAAACATCCCCTGTAAGCTCAGATTCTTGGGCACTTGGTTTCTAGTTGGTGGCACTGTTTTAGAAAGTGGAGTGGTCTTCCAGAGGAAGTATATCACCAGTTCTTGATTTGAGAATTCATGGCCTTACCCTGCTTTAAGTTCAGGTTTTGCCTTAGGAGGCATGGTGTGTAGATTCAGGATTGAGAGTCTGATTAGCATTAATGGCCTCTGGACATAAGACTATCTGTTGTCTATGACATAGTTCTGATGAGAAAAGGCCAAAAAACAAAAACAAAACAAACAAACAAAACCAGTAGCTCAGAATGTGAGACCCCTCCAATAGTGGTAATTTAGAATCTGAAACTGATTGTAGAATGTATATTGAAAAGCACATATCAACATCGTGAGAATGGTCCCTCCCAACAAGAGAGTTACAGATGATAAGAGTGATGAGATGGGCATTGAGGGAGGTGGGTCAAGGACTTGGAAGGAGGTTGCCCAGAACAAGCAGTGTTTCCTTAGCACACTGGAGCACCACATGACAAATGTTAGAAACATGATTAATAACTTCTCTTCATGTACAGATATTCATAATGAAACAAAAGAGACATGCAATATTTTACCTAGCCATACCAAATTTTGCAAATATAAAATTCCAACTCATCTTGCTTAGCCTCCGAACCCACTTATCTAATAATTCTTTCACTCTCCTCACATTTTGTTTCTGCTCTTGCCTTGGGAGACATTTGTGTTACTAAATTTCATTGAACATGTATCTCTCTAGCAATGGGAGAAGACTATTATAGACATTTATAATTTGAGAACAATCAGTGTCTTCCTTGGGGATAAAATCCAGATAATTTAAAATGTGATTATTAATGTAAAAATAATGGAATACTGATCCTTCCATTTCTTAGCAGCATTAAAATGTCTTTAACCACCAAAGATCTTTAGAAATAAAAGGTAGCTGACAGCCTAAGATGGTGAATAATTTGGAATACAATTAATTTTAGGACTCTTGAAACGTAATGCTTTTATATTACTACAAATGGACATAACTAATCACTCCTTGTGGAATACCCATAAGCTAATAAATTGGCTATATGTTCTTTATTTACTACAGTTTCTCTTATTGCTTGAACTCTTTTTTTTTGTTCTTTTTTTTTTTTCGGAGCTGGGAACTGAACCCAGGGCCTTGCGCTTCCTAGGTAAGCACTCTACCACTGAGCTAAATCCCCAGCCCCTGCTTGAACTCTTATAGCAAAGTCCAGTATTCAATTTAAAATTATTACTAAGAAAAAATGACTTTTCTGGAAACAGTGACCAAGTGCAGACACAGCCTGAGGCTGGGCTGGTGGCCAGGTAGCTCAGTCCCACAGGTCCATTATTCTTCATCCTTCTACCATGAGTTTTAGGTGGAGAGTGGGAGGTAGATATGGTCACTATAAATTGTGTACATGCATGAAATTATCAATAAATTTTAAAACTTTACATTAAAACATGTTATTTGCTCAAGTGCAGACCTAAGCAGTCAGATGGACAGGTGAGTGAGCCCCTGCCATCTGGACTGCCCCACTTCCTAGACTCAATTCCCAAGTCCCATTCAATAGCCTCTCCCTTTTCACTTCACTACCTGCCTGGAACTAGATCCTTGCCTCCAATTTCAGAAGTCTCCAGCTGCTCAGATGTGAGCTATACCAGGTAGAAGAGACTATGGTACAGTTACACTAGATGGTAAGGAGGTCAGGTCAGTGTGGATGACGAAAGGACCCTCATCAGAAAAAGCAAAATAAGGAAGATATTCACGGAGGCAAAAAAAGTTGAGGATAATGTAGGAAATCAGCTACATGTACTAAGCCAGATCAAATATATGAAAATATTTAGAATTACAGGAAGATAGCTCTCACTCTGAACAAAATGGAGTTTTTGGTATAAGAAAAGGTGGAAGACACCGCCAGAACCTGAAGGAAACAGACCGGATAAACAGTTCTCTGCACCCAAATCCCGTGGGAGGGAGAGCTAAACCTTCAGAGAGGCGGACACGCCTGGGAAACCAGAAGAGACTGCACTCTGTGCACATCCAGACGCCAGAGGAAAACACCAAACGCCATCTGGAACCCTGGTGCACGGAGGCTCCCGGAAAGAGCGGCGCAGATCTTCCCGGTTGCTGCCGCCGCGGAGAGGACTTAGGCAGTACCCCACGAGCAAACTTGAGCCTTGGAAACGCAGGTAGGACCAACTTTTCCCCTGCAAGAAACCTGCCTGGTGAACTCAGGACACACAGAGGCAAAATTCCTCTAGGACCGGGCACTTCCTGTGTTTACCGGAAGTCCCACACCCGCGGATCCCGGCCCGCAGCAGCTCTCTGCTCCCAAACCCCGTGGGAGAGAGACCTCACCGCCTGATCAGGTGGGCACTCCTGAGGCTGCAGAGCGGAGGAGACCACCAACACTGCCCACCCCTGCCCACATCCCTGGCCCAAGAGGCAACTGTATAAGGCCTCTGGGTTCCCGTAGGGGAGGGCCCAGGAGCGGCAGGATCCCTGCGCCTGAGACACCGCCAGAACCTGAAGGAAACAGACCGGATAAACAGTTCTCTGCACCCAAATCCCGTGGGAGGGAGAGCTAAACCTTCAGAGAGGCGGACACGCCTGGGAAACCAGAAGAGACTGCACTCTGTGCACATCCAAACGCCAGAGGAAAACACCAAACGCCATCTGGAACCCTGGTGCACGGAGGCTCCCGGAAAGAGCGGCGCAGATCTTCCCGGTTGCTGCCACAGCGGAGAGGACTTAGGCAGTACCCCACGAGCAAACTTGAGCCTTGGAACCACAGGTAGGACCAACTTTTCCCCTGCAAGAAACCTGCCTGGTGAACTCAAGACACAGGCCCACAGGAACAGCTGAAGACCTGTAGAGAGGAAAAACTACACGCCCGAAAGCAGAACACTCTGTCCCCATAACTGGCTGAAAGAAAACAGGAAAACAGGTCTACAGCACTCCTGACACACAGGCTTATAGGACAGTCTAGCCACGGTCAGAAATAGCAGAACAAAGTAACACTAGAGATAATCTGATGGCGAGAGGCAAGCGCAGGAACCCAAGCAACAGAAACCAAGACTACATGGCATCATCGGAGCCCAATTCTCCCACCAAAGCAAACACTGAATATCCAAACACACCAGAAAAGCAAGATCTAGTTTCAAAATCATATTTGATCATGATGCTGGAGGACTTCAAGAAAGACATAAAGAACTCCCTTAGAGAACAAGTAGAAGCCTACAGAGAGGAATCGCAAAAATCCCTGAAAGAATTCCAGGAAAACACAATCAAACAGTTGAAGGAATTAAAAATGGAAATAGAAGCAATCAAGAAAGAACACATGGAAACAACCCTGGACATAGAAAATCAAAAGAAAAGACAAGGAGCTGTAGATACAAGCTTCACCAACAGAATACAAGAGATGGAAGAGAGAATCTCGGGAGCAGAAGATTCCATAGAAATCATTGACTCAACTGTCAAAGATAATGTAAAGCGGAAAAAGCTACTGGTCCAAAACATACAGGAAATCCAGGACTCAATGAGAAGATCAAATCTAAGGATAATAGGTATAGAAGAGAGTGAAGATTCCCAGCTCAAAGGACCAGTAAATATCTTCAACAAAATCATAGAAGAAAACTTCCCTAACCTAAAAAAAGAGATACCCATAGGTATACAAGAAGCCTACAGAACTCCAAATAGATTGGACCAGAAAAGAAACACCTCCCGTCACATAATTGTCAAAACACCAAACGCACAAAATAAAGAAAGAATATTAAAAGCAGTAAGGGAAAAAGGTCAAGTAACATATAAAGGCAGACCTATCAGAATCACACCAGACTTTTCGCCAGAAACTATGAAGGCCAGAAGATCCTGGACAGATGTCATACAGACCCTAAGAGAACACAAATGCCAGCCCAGGTTACTGTATCCTGCAAAACTCTCAATTAACATAGATGGAGAAACCAAGATATTCCATGACAAAACCAAATTTACCCAATATCTTTCTACAAATCCAGCACTACAAAGGATAATAAAGGGTAAAGCCCAACATAAGGAGGCAAGCTATACCCTAGAAGAAGCAAGAAACTAATCGTCTTGGCAACAAAACAAGGAGAATGAAAGCACACAAACATAACCTCACATCCAAATATGAATATAACAGGAAGCAATAATCACTATTCCTTAATATCTCTCAATATCAATGGCCTCAACTCCCCAATAAAAAGACATAGATTAACAAACTGGATACGCAACGAGGACCCTGCATTCTGCTGCCTACAGGAAACACACCTCAGAGACAAAGACAGACACTACCTCAGAGTGAAAGGCTGGAAAACAACTTTCCAAGCAAATGGTCAGAAGAAGCAAGCTGGAGTAGCCATTCTAATATCAAATAAAATCAATTTTCAATTAAAAGTCATCAAAAAAGATAAGGAAGGACACTTCATATTCATCAAAGGAAAAATCCACCAAGATGAACTCTCAATCCTCATCTTCGGTTGGTTTATATACAAGTGTGCAATTTCTAGGCTTGAAAGTAAAATGATGCTATCTGGTGCTGGATAGAGGAGCCTTATTTTTTATTATGGCAGCTTGCTATTTTTGTAATATGGTGATTTGGTTGAACACATTAAAGTACAGTAGTAACTGATCTCCCCCTCTTCCTGGATGAGTGAGGAGATGATTAAATGTTGATGTCAGCATCCATGAGCATATTCAGATGAGCTTCTGCTTCTGTTGAAAAGGATGCTGTGTTTGATTGTGGTCCGAAGCTTTGAAGCACTACTTGGCATCTCCTTCCTTGGAGGTCTCACTGTTTAAACATAACAGATTTGATAGCTTGTTGGTAAGGTGAGGTCCAGCTTGTCTCCACTAGGTCATCTTCATGTGAATCCGGTGGTTATACGGTTTTGTTCTAGGGATATTTCATTTTTTTTAATAACGGTTTTAGCTGACATTCATGGAGAGAATGAATCCTTAGAAGTGTGCCACTAGTGAAAGGAAATCCTGTCTAGAGTATGTTTCTTTACAAAGCTGTGTCACACCATCCTTTGGGCCCTCTGCTGGAAAAGTAGAATCAAGTCTCAAATAATGCCTTTTAAATTGTATCCTCTAGTATTATAGATGTAGGACAGTACTGTATCATACCTCTGTGGATGTAAAATAGCTTGTACCTGCTTTATGATACGTAGTAGTGACCGTGCTTTATCAGAGCTGTTTTTAATGATGTTGCTCAGAATGTTTTCTTTCCAGATGATGATTGAGAAGCTAATTTAAAAAAAAAATGGTGCCAGGTACCACAAGAGTAACAGAACTGTGCTGTTTTCTCGGGTTTTGTTTTTTTACTTTCTTTTTTTAATGGAGTGTGCTGGATGTCTCTACAGTTTTGTTCAGATGACTGCAGAACCTGGAAAAGCTGTTGCTGCTGTTGATGCATAACACACTGCTATTATTGGTCTTTTTATATAAATATAAATATATATATACAGATATATAATTTGAATTTTTTGAAACTTTACCTGTGCTGTCAACTTTCGAAAAAAGTATCCCCGTTTACTGTGTTGAGTTGGCACTGTACAGAAATTAACAGCCATATTGGTCTAGAAATGTTGAACTTAAGTTTTTTCCATTTGTACAGGGGTAACACACTGTATTAAATATGTAAGGTCTTATATACGTGGGTTTGATTACAAAAACTAATAAAGTATTCTCTAAATAAAAAAAATAAAGTAAATGTTATACCATTAAAAAAAAAAAGAAAGAAGAAATTTCTCATTTTAGAGAAAACAGCATTATAGACTGAGTCACATTTGCTTAAATGTTGGGTAGGTGTGTGATAGGACAGAGGAAGAAAAGAGATGCGATGTAGTATTTTAGCAACTGCAGGTGGTTTAGAATCTGAAGTATAAAGTGATGAGAAATAAGACACATGTAAGAAAAAAAAGTATATCAAAAATGAATGGCATAAGAAGCAATTTAAAAAACCTAATGGCTTTCCCAATTTTTAATTGGTAAAGTAGAAAAGGCTGAGATAGGCTTATCAGTAATTTGCTTTTCCGATCCAGGACACTTGTGAGGATAGAAGACAATTTGCCTAGGACAAGGACCATCCAGCTCCTTGGGTTGCCCTAACAGAGAACACGATCGTCTCACCTTAGAAAGCAATGCGCTGCTGTTAGCAGGAATCTTTCGCCAATGAGAGATGCTCCACAGTGGTGTTTGCCATTCACCCTGAGACTCGCTTGCCAAGGCCATTCTCCTTTCTGAGCCGTGGAGCCTCCCGTGATTCTGTCATAGGTTGCCGACATTCTTGGCCGTCTCCCGCAGCCTTCAGAGGTAGTCGGTTTGATTTCATTGAGAATAGAAAGATATTGTCGTGTGTGTGACAATGCAGAAAGTGGACTGGGCTTTTAGCAGTTCTGCTCGGTTACATCTGATGCCGTCAGCATCCAACACTACATAGGAATAGGACCATCCATACAGGAAGCAGCAGCAGCAGCCCCAAGAGTCTCTCACATGGTTCCTTTAACCCTTGGAGAATATGTAAGTTGTGGAAGGCAAAGCCATGGTTAACCCATGGGCTCTGCCACTAGACTGCTGGATTTGAACCCTAGGCTTATCTTTTAAGAGCTGGGTGAATCCAGGCAAGTTTTGCACTTTTTTATTTTTCTGGGCCATCATCTCTGAAATGCAATTCTAATCACACCCCTCTGTGGAGCGTTCTGAAGATTGTGTGAGCTATTACTGCATGTAAAATGTACTGTTCCCTGTTGTAATGATCTTGACTTTTACCGTTTAGATTACCTCATATTTCATTGGAAAGCGATTTGCACTTACGGTTGTTGATAATCTTCTCAGCATCAACTTTAGTGATTTCTGAAATAGAGCAAAAAAAAAAAAATCCACATTAAATTTAAGCTGGGCAGTAGAGATAGCATTTCCCACAGACCAGAAGGCCCAGCAGTGATTGGTATCCAGAACAAAGTATCATAAAAAGGTAAGAATTAGCTTATTGGAATTTTTCTTCTGCTACATTTGAACACATTGTATTAAAGGACTATCTTCATACTTTCATTGAGGAATTACATTTTGCTAACTGGAGCTAATATTTTCATTAACATCATCTAATGTCAAAAATCAGGACTATCTTCTCTTGAAAAAAAGGATTAAGTTCCATAAGTAAATCTGAATCATGTCAGTACCTAAAAGAACTACTAAAAAGTAACAAGTATTAAGATGCAAATCTAATGTTAATTTTCATACATCAAGAAAATACAAACAAGATATACCATCATTTAACAATGTTTGCTAAATGTATGAATACCTAGTGTAGAATAAGAAGCCATCCCATTTTGTTCTAAGCAACCACAAAATGTACTAGGAAAGGGATGAAAGAATGAGTTTTCTGTAATCTATGAAAATATTCATTTAAAAATTATACTGAGGACAGTCTTATACTTGGTGTTTATGACACGTTCTAAGCACAAAATGATAAACTGGCATTGTGCTCATCCAATGGGTATGCTTACCCGTGAGCTTCAGAGACCCAGGATCTGTAGTCAAGGATCCTGAGTTGTTCTCCAGCATCTGATGTAAGATGCTTTCAATTCTTCTTCTTAGGTTTTCCTTGTTTGACCAGGGGTCCTTAAACACCAGCCATATATGTGCTGTCACGCTGTTGTTTTCAGGACTGGAGACAATATAAAGTTCTCAGACAGTATTAAGGCTCACATTTCCTCCTTTCCTCTTTCTTATCTCGATTCAGCTTCCTCTTTATGGGTTTGCACAATAACATCACTTTAGATGAAGCTTTTAGTCTGTCACATGCTTACATGTATGTGTCCACTAAAGACGCATAGCTACACTGTGCATTTTGGAGGACATAAGGTTCTATATACTTCTCAGAAACAGAACTAGCCTGAGGTACCTCGGAAAGACGATCGCTGAAGACCTGACTCAGATCTCTATATTCAACAATCACTTGTTGAGCAATTGCTATCGATGCGAGACTTTGCTGAATTTCACTGAGTGATGACTAAGGCACAGTTCCTACCCTCTAGGAATTTTCAGACTTTAACGAGAGATAAGGTGTGTGTGAAAAGGACTGTAACAAATGAGGAAGAAACAGAAAGGCATTTTTTTTTACTAGAGGTACTTGGAGGAGTTACACATAACTTTTACTTAAGGAGTTAAGGAAAAGTTCATGGAAGCATTAATAAACAATGAACATTAAAGTACAAAAAAAAAAAAAGAAAAGGTGGAGAAAATTTAATGAGTCTTGAGGTACTCTGTTCAAATACAATCAATGTGAACTCTCATTTTCCTTTTATTAGTTGATAATCTGAATTGAGTTATTTTTGAGAATAAATGCTTTTGGATAAGAGGTAAATAAATAAATAACGCAGTCAACAAGAACCAGGCAATATGACACCACCAGAGCCCAGCTAGCTTATGATAGCAAGACCTGAATATTCAAGTGCAGCTAAAGCATAAGAAAATGACCTTAAAAATAACTTTATGAAGATGATAGAAATACTTAAAGAAGAAATGAAAAACGCCTTAAAATTGAAAACAAACAAACAAAGAAAAAGTTGGAGCAAATCAATAAATTTATTAAAGAATGCCAAAAATGTCAGGGATTGGGGGTGGGGGACAGATGAAGGACCTGAACTATTCAAGACATGAATATTGAAATAGAAGCAATAAAGAAAACACAAGGGAATTCTGGAGATGGAAAATCTTGGTAAGCGAACAGCAACTGAGATGCAAGCATCACCAACATATTATAAGAGATGGAAGAATCTCAAGAATTCAAGATATAATAGAAGAAAATTTCAAGAAAATTCTAAACTTGATACCCCCAAACAATGCCCAAAACTATTCCCTAGCCACAGAAAGACTCAAAAAATAAAGAAAATTAAAGATCAAATTATTTCAGGAACATTGATTCAGAAATACTCAAGAAACCATGCCTCTTAAAGTACACCCAAGAGAGGTAAACTGCATCCTATTCCTCTTGCATTCCACTTTATGCCCCACAACTGTACCTGCTTTCCCAGAGGGTCACCAGCATCAGGGACACCAGGTAAGACCAAGCCGCATGTCCACCAACTTCCCTTAAAGCACATGAAAGAGCAATAAATTTCAACCTATCCCCTGGATTCTATTTCCAGGCCTGCAACTCTGCTTGCTTTCCCAGAGGCAACACAGGTACAAGGACATCAGTACATACTGATAATAGGAAGACAAGAAGCAACATTGCAACCCGAAAAAGGAGGAAGAGGAGGAGGAGGAGGAGGAGGAGGAGGAGGAGGAAGAGGAGGAGGAAGAGGAGAGAAGAAGAAGAAGAAGAAGAAGAAGAAGAAGAAGAAGAAGAAGAAGAAGAGGAAGAGGAAGAGGAAGAGGAAGAGGAAGAGGAAGAGGAAGAGGAAGAGGAAGAAGATGACAATGACGACAAAAACGAAGAGAAGAAGAAGAGGAAGAGGAAGAGGAAGAGGAGGAGGAAGAAGAAGAAGAAGAAGAAGAAGAAGAAGAAGAAGAAGAAGAAGAAGAAGAAGAAGATGATGATGACAAAAATGAAGAGAAGAAGAAGAAGAGGGAGAGGGAGGGGGAGGGGGAGGGGGAGGAGGAGGAGGAGGAGGAGGAGAAGAAGAAAAAGAAGAAGAAGAAGAAGAAGAAGAAGAAGAAGAAGAAGAAGAAGAAGAAGAAGAAGAAGAAGAAGAAGAAGAAGAAGAAGAAGAAGAAGAAGAAGAAAGAAGAAAGAAAAGAAAAAACCATAAAACAGTGAAGACCTCCTACTAGACCTGAAGTCTTGCTGTTCCTCCCCAGAATACAATGTCACTCAGGCCAGAAGACTGAATAGAAACAGAAATCAAATGGTGAAAAACTTTAACCCATCCAACAAAGATAAACTCAGAAATTAGCTCCTAAATCTATCATAACCGCAAAGCCTAGATGGCTGAAGGACACCTTGAAAACACAATCAACAACCCGCCAAGGCAATAATGGCCACATGAGGGTCCAGCTATTCTACTACAGAAAACTCTAACACAGATGAAGCACTAAAAAATTAACTTGAGTCAAATATTATGGAGATGATAGAGGCCATTAAAAAGAAAATCCTGCCCTCCCGGTCTGAACTAGTGCCCTGAGCAGACCTTGGGCACTGGCAACCACTTCTACAATACCCAGAGGAAGCTGACGCCCAGCTATTCTGAAACACCCAGGATCGCAAGAGCGGTCACATCTTGCCCAACACCTGCCCCAACACCCAAAGTAACTGGATCCCCCAGGATCCAAAGGCACAGGAAGCCCAGCCCAACCAGTGGTGCAGGATACTTTCGGTCTGAACCAGTTCCCTAAGCAGACCTGGGGTACTGGCTTGTTATCCACTCTTGGGACACCCAGAGGGAACCTAACTCCCAGGAATTCTGAAATGTCAAGGATCACAGGATCACAGAGGAAGCTCGACTCCCAGGAGATCGGACACAACCAGGAGCACTAGGAGCGCTGACAAAATCAAGATGACAGTTGAGACCACAACATCTTTCCCAACACTCAGCTAAACTGGGGCACCTACAGTTGAGAAAGCTTGATTCCTAGGAGCTCTGATACAACAGGATATCAGAAGCTTGATCACACCAGGAATTCAGGATCTCAGAGGCAGTTAGACTCCCCAGAGCTCTGACACACCCAGGATCTTAAGATCACAGAATCCCAGAATCGTAGGATCACAGAGACAGGTAGACTCTGAGGAGTTCTGACACAACCAGGATCATAGGAGGGACAGGCTCCAGTCAGAGACAATGAGGGTAAGTAGCATTAGAGATAACCAGATGGCAAGAGGGAGACACAGGAACATAAGGAAAAGAAACCAAGGTTACTTGGAATCAGCAGAACCCAGTTCTTCTAATAAAGCAAGTCCTAGATAATCTATCACACCGGAAAAGCAAGATTTGGATTTAAAATTACATCCCATGATGATGATAGAGGACTTTAGGAAGGACATAAATTACTCCCTTAAAGACCTATAGAAAAACTCAGGTAAACAAGTAGAAGCCCGTAAAGAGGAAACAAACAAACAAAAATCCTTTAAAGAATTACAGGAAAAGACAACCAAACAGGTGGAAGAATTGAACAAAACCATCCAAGATCTAAAAATGGAAATAGAAACAATAAAAAAAATAAAAAAGGGAGACAGTACTGGAGATAGAAAACCTTGGAAAGAGATCAGGAGTCATAGGTGCAAGCATCACTGATAGAATACAAGAGATAGAAGAGTGAATCTCAGGTACAGAAGATATCATAGGAAACATTGACCCAACAGTTAAAGAAAATGAAAAATGAAAAAACAAAACAAAAAACAAAATAAGAAAACAAAAAACCTCCTACTCCAAAACATTCAGGAAATCCACACTGAAAAGACCAAACCTAAGGATAATAGTTATAGAAGAGAGTAAAGATTGCCAACGTAAAGGGCCAGTAAATATCTTCAACAAAATTATATATATAAAAAATCCCGGGGCTGGGGATTTAGCTCAGTGGTAGAGCGCTTACCTAGGAAGCGCAAGGCCCTGGGTTCGGTCCCCAGCTCCAAAAAAAAAAAAAAAAAAAATCCCTAACATAAAGAAAGAGATGTGTATGAACATACAAGAAGCCTAGAGAACTGCAAATAAACTGGATCAAAAAAGAAACTCCTTCTGTCACACAATAATTGAAACACCAAATGCACAAAACAAAGAAAATTAAAAGCAGTAAGGGGAAAGGGGCAAGTAACATGTAAATGCAGAGCTATCAGAATTCTACCTGACTTCTCACCAGAGACTATGAAAGCCAAAAGGTCCTGGGCAGATGTCATACAGACCTTAAGAAAGCACAAATGCTGGCCCAGGCTACTATAGCCAGCAAAACTCTTAATTACCATAAATGGGAGAACCTAGATATTTCATGAGAAAACCAAATTTAAACAGTATCTTCAAACAAATTCAGTCCTAAAAAGGATAATAGATGGAAAACTACAACACAAGCAGGGAAGCTAAATCTTAGAAAATGCAAGAAAATAATCCTCTTTCAACAAGCCCAAAAGAAGATAGCCACACAAACCTAATTCCACCTCTAACAACAAAAATAACAGGAAACAACAATCACTATTCCTTAATTTCTGTTAATATCAATGAACTCAATTCCGCAAGAAAAAGACAGAGACTAACAGACTAGATATGTAAACAGGACTCAGCATTTTGCTGCATACAGGAAAGCACCTTAGTGACAAAGACAGAAACTACCTCAGATTAAAAGTCTGGAAAAATTTTTGCAAGCAAATGGTCCAAAGAAACAAACTGGAGTAGTTATTCTAATATCAAATAAAATTGACTTTCAAACAAAAATTATCAAAAAACATAAGAAAGGACACTTCATACTCATCAAAGGAAAAAAATCTACCAAGATTAACTCTCAATTCTGAACATCTGTGCTCCAAATGCAAGGGAACCTACATTCATAAATGAAACCTTACTAAAGCTCAAAGCACACATTGCACCTCACACAATAATTGTAGATTTCAACATCCCACTCTCATCAGCATACAGATCATGGAAACAGAAACTAAACAGAGACACAGCGAAACTAACAAAAGCTATGAAGCAAATGGATTTAACAGATATCTATAGAACATTTCATCCTAAAACAAAAGAATATACCTTCTTCTCAGCAATTCATGGTACCTTCTCCAAAATTGACCATATAATCAATCACAAAACAGGCCTCAACAGATACAAGAAGACTGAAATAATCCTGTGCATCCTATCAGATCACCAGGAACTAAGACTGGTCTTTAATAAAAACAAAAACACATAAATCCATATACACATGGAAGCTGAACAACGCTTTACTCAATGACAACTTGGTCAAGGAAGAAATAAAGAAATAAAAGACTTTTTAGAATTTAATGAAAATGAAGGAACAACATACCCAAACTTAGGGGACACAATAAAAGAGTGTTAAGAGGAAAACTCATAGCTCTGAGTGCCTCCAAAAAGAAACTGGAAAAGAACACACACTAGCAGCTTGACAGAACACCTGAAAGCTCTAGAACAAAAAGAAGCAAATATACCAAGAGGAGTAGACAGCAGGAAATAATCAAACTCATGACTGAAATCAACCAAGTAGAAACAAAAGGAACTATATATAAAATATCTACAAAACTAGGAGCTGGTTCTTTGAGAAAATTGACAAAATAGATAAACCCTTAGCCGAACTAGCCAGAGAGCACAGACGGAGTATCCAAATTAACAAAATTAGAAATGAAAAGGGAGACATAACAACAGAATCTGAGGAAATTCAAAAAATCATCAGATCCTACTACAAAAGCCTATATTCAACAAAAACTGGAAAATCTGAAGGAAATGGACAATTTTCAAGACAGATACCAGGTACTAAAGTTAAATCAGTATCAGATAAACAGTTCCATAACTCCTTTAGAAATAGAAGCAGTCATTAAAATCTCCCAACCAAAACAAAGCCCAGTACTAGACGGGTTTTATGCAGAATTCTTTCAGGTCTTCAAAGAAGACCTAATACTAATACTGTTTAAACTATTCCACCAAATAGAAACAGAAGGAACATTACCCAATTCTTTCTTTAAATCCACAATTATGCTTATACCTAAACCACATAAAGACTGAAAAAAGAAAGAAATTTCAGACGAATTGCCCTAATGAATATTGATGCAAAAATACTCAATAAAATTCTTTCAATCTGAATCCAAGAAAACAACAAACTAATCATCCATCATGATGAAATAGGCTTCAGCCCAGGGATGCAGGAATAGTTCAATATACAGAAATCATCAATATAATCCACTATATAAACAAAATCAAAGAAAAAAGCACATGATCATCTCATTAGATGCTGAGAAAGCTTTTGACAAAATTCGACACCCCTTCATGATAAAAGTTTTAAGATCAGGAATTGAAGACCCATACCTAAACACAGTAAAAATAATATACAGCAAACAACTAGCCAACATCAAACTAAATGGAGAGGAACTAAAAGGAATCTTACTAAAATCAGGGACTAGACAAGGATGCCCACTCTCTCCCTACATATTCATTGTAATACTCAAAGTCCAAGCAAGAGCAATTAGACAAAAAAAAATCAAAGGGATACAAACTTGAAAGGAAGAAGTCAAAATATTATATTTGCAGATATTGTGAAAGTATACCTATGTGAATTCAAAAATTCCACCAGAGAACTCCTAAACCTGTTAAAAATGTTTCAACAAAGTGGCTGGATACAAAATTAACTAAAACAAAATTAATAGCCTTCCTCTACTCAAAAGATAAACAGGCTGAGAAAGAAATTAGGGAAACAACACCCTTCACAATAGTCACAAAAATGCCTCAATGTAACTCTAACCAAGCAAGTGAATGATCTGTATGACAAGAACTTCAAGTCTCTGAAGAAAGAAATTGAAGAAGATATCAAAAGATGGAAAGACCTCCCATGCTCATGGATTGGTAGGATTAATATAGTAAAAATGGCCATCTTGCTAAAAGCAATCTACAGATTCAATGCAATCCTCATCAAAATTTCAGCTCAATTCTTCATAGAGTTAGAAAGAGCAATTTGCAAATTTATTTAGAATAACAAAAAAAACCCAGAATAGCGAAAACTATTCTCAACAATAAAAGAACTTCTGGGGGAAGCACCATCCCTGACTTCAATGCAATAGCAATAGTGATTTTAAAAAAACAAAAAACAAACAAACAAACAAACAAAACTATGGTGTTGGCACAGAGACAGGCAGGTAGATCAATGGAATAGAATTGAAGTCCCAGAAATGAACCTACATATCTATGTTCACTTGATCTTTGACAAAGGACCTAAAGCCATCCAGTGGCAAAAAAGCATTTTCAACAAATGGTGGCAGTCAGGCATGTAGAAGAAGGCAAATTAATCCATACATATCAACTTGTACAAATCTTAAGTCCAAGTAGATCAAGGACAACCAAATAACATCAGATTCTCTGAAACTAATTGAAGAGAAAGTAGGGAAGATGCTCAAACAAGTGGGCACAGGGGAAATTTACCAATGGCTTATGCTCGAAGAATTGACAAATGGGACCTCATAAAATTACAAAGCTTTAGTAAGGCAAAGAACACCATCAATAGAACAAAACTGCAATCTACAGATTAGAAAAATATCTTTACCAACCCTACATCCGATAGAGGGCTAATATCCAACATATACAAAGAACTCAAGAAGGTAGACTTCAGAGTATCAAACAACCTTATTTAAACAATGGGGTACAGAGCTAAAAAAAAAATTCCCAACCAAGGAATCTTTAATGGCCAAAAGCACCTAAAGAAATGTTCAACATCCTTAGTCATCAGGGAAATGCAAATCAAAACAACCTTGAGATTCTACCCCACACCTGTCAGATTGTCTAAGATAAAAACCTCAGATGACAAGAGATGCTCATGAGGATGTGGAGAAAGAGGAACACTCCTCCATTGTTGGTGGGATTGCAAACTGGTACAACCACTCTGGAAATCAGTCTGGTAGTTACTCAGGAAATTGGACATAGTACTACCTATTGACCCAGATATACAAATCCTGGGCATATACTCAAAAGATGTTCTAATATATAACAAGGACACATGCTTTACTATGTCATACCAGCCTTATTTGTAGTAGCCAGAAGCTTGAAAGAACCCAGATGTTCTTCAACAGAGGAATGAATACAGAAAATGTGGTACATGAGTACTACTCACTATTAAAAACAATAACTTCATGAAATTCTTATGAATTTCATTCATTCAAATGAATGAAACTAAAATATATCATCTGGAGTGAGGTAACCCATTCACAAAAGAACTCACTGATAAGTGGGTATTAGCCCAAAAGCTTAGACTACCCAAGATACAATTTACAGAGTACATGAAGCTCAGGAAGAAGAAAGACCAAAGTGTGGATGCTTCAGTCCTTCTTAGAAGGTGGAACAAAATATTCACAGGAGAAAATACAGATGTGGAGCAGAGACTGAAGGAAAAGCCATCCAGAGACTGCCACACATGGGGATCCATTCCACATGTAGTCACCAAACCCAGTCATTTTTGGGGATACCAAGAGCTGCATGCTGCCAGGAGCCTGATATAGTTGTCTTCTGAGAGGTTCTGCTCACAGCAAACCATTGGACCAAGAACGGTGTGCCCAATGGAGGAGTTAGAAAAAGGACTGAGGTAACTGAAGGGATTTGCAACCCCATTGGAACAAAAAACAATATCAACCAAACAGACACCCCAGTGCTCTGAGGGACTAAACATCCAACAAAAGAGTAAACATGGAGGGACCCATGGCTCCAGCCACATATGTAGCAGAGGATGGCCTTGCAGGGCATCAATGGGAGGAGAGGCCCTTATTCCTGTGAAGGCTCAATGCCCCAGTGTAATAGAATGCCAGGCCAAGAAAGTGGGAAGGTAGGTGTGGAAGAACCCTCATGGAGCAGGGCAGGGGTGATGGGTTAGGGGTTTGCAGAGGGGAAACCCAGAAGGAAGATAACATTTGAAATGTAGATAAAGAAAATATCCAATAAAAATGGAAAATAAAAAGAAAATGCCTTAAAGAAATACAGAAAAATACAATCAAATGGGTGAAGAAATTGAAAAAAACTTCTCAAGACCTGAGTGACTCCAAAAAGAAACTAGAAAAAGAATATACTCGCAACTTGACAGCACACCTGAAAGTGTTAGCATTAAAGAAGGGATAGCATTTGACACGGAAAGAAAGAAATTATCCAATTAAAAAGAAAAAAGAAAATGACCTGAACATGTTTATAGAAGCTATAAAGAAAACAATAACTGAGCAAATTACAAAACTTAAAGCCTAGGTAAGAAATGAGGAACTACAGTCTCAAGCACCACCATTAGAGTACAGGAGATAGAAGAGAAGAGCTCGGGTATAGAAGAAATTGATACTTCAGTCAAAGAAGGTGTTAAATATAAAAAGTTCTGGGCAGACATCCTGAGACCGCAGGAAAGACTGCCACCTCTGCACACCTCTGCCCACATCTCTGGTCCAGGGGGGAACTGCACAGTGTCTCTGGACACAGGGATATAGGAACAGACAGCCACAAGTACCCGCAGTTCTGTCTGTGCCCAGGACTGAACTGAATCTGCCAAACAGCTGCCTTCATCCATATCCCATGGGAGAGAGAGCTGGACCCTCAGAAGTGTGGGATACTCCTGAAAAGTCAGAGGAGACTACCCTCTGCCCACAGTCCAGACCCAAGAGGGAATCGCATAGTGGCAACTATGCCTGCTGGGTGCAAGGACCTAGAGCAATCAGGTACAGGACCCTTTGATTCCTGCCCACACCTAGAGATGGAAGACAGTCTCCAGGAGCATTGATACACCTGAAATGAGAGCACCTGTTCTCAGGAAAGGCTGAACGAAAACAGGAAAACAGTTCTACGGGAGTGCTGACACAGAGGCCTACAGCAGGGTCAAGTCACTCTCAGAAACAGCAGGACAAGCAAACACCAGAGACAACCCAATGGCTAGAGGCAAGGGCAGGAAACTATGCAACCTATGCAAACAGAAACCAAGACTACTTTGCATCATCAGAGCCCAGTTCTCCCACCAAAGAAAATACTGGATATCCAAACACACCAGAAAAGCAAGATTTAGTTTTACAATCACATTTTTTGATAATGATGGAGGACTTCAAGGAAGACATAAAGAACTACCTTAAAGAAATGCAGGAAAACACAAGTAAACAAGTAGAAGTCATTAGAGAAGAAATACAAAAATCCCTAAATGAATTACAGGAAAATACAACCAACCAGGTGAACAAATAGAAAATGGAAATAGAAACAATAAGGGAGAGAAGCCTGGATATAGAAAGACCTGTATGACAAGAACTTAAAGTCTCTGAAGAAACAAAATTAAAGATATCAGTTGGTGGAAAGATCTTCCATGCTCATGGATCAGTAGGACTAACATAGTAAAAATGAGTACATTACCAAAAGCAACATACAGAATCAATGCAATTCCCATTAAAAATTCCAATACAATTAATTCCATACTTTGAAAGAACAATATTCAATTTCATATGGAAAAACAAAAACTCCAGAAGAGCTATAACAATCCTGTACAATAAAAAACTTTGAGTGATATCAACATCACTGATTTCAAGGTATACTATAGAACAATACAAATAAAAATTGCATGGTATTAGCATAAAGTCAACAAACAGGTTGATCCATAGATTTTATTCGCAGCTCCAGACATAAGTCTGCACAACGATGGAAAACTGATTTTTTATAAAGAATCAAGAAATATACAATGGAAAAAGAAAACATCTTCAACAAATTGTGCTGGTCTACATGTAGAAGAATACAAATAGATCCACATCTATCTTCCTGCAGAAAACTGAAGTCCAAGCAAATCAAGGACCTCAACATAAGACCAGATACGTTAAACCTGACAGAAGAGAAAATAGAGAATACCTTTGAATGTATTGGCACAGGAGATAACTTCTTGAACATAACTCCAAGAACTCAGGCATTAAGATTTACAAATAATAAGTGGGATCTTGTGAAATTGAAAAACTTCTATAAAGTAATAGATACCACCAAAAGACAAAACAGCTGCCTATGGAATGGGAAAGGATTTTCACCAGCTCTACATCTGACAGAGGGTTAATAACCAAAATATATGAAGAACTGAAGAAACTAGGCATCGACCAAACAAATAATTCAGTGTAAATATGAGGAGATGTCTAAACAGAGGATTCTAGACAGTGGGATCTCTAATTGAGATGTTAAAAAAAATCTTCAACATCATTAGCCATCAGGGAAGTGTAAATCAAAACAACTCTGAAATTCCACCTTACGCCTGTCAGAATAGCTAAGTCAAAGACACAAGTGACAGCTCATGCTGGCAATGATGTGGAGCAATGTGAATACTTCATTGGTGATGGGAGTTCAAACTTGTATAACCACATTGGAAATCAGTTTGATGTTTTCTCAAAAAACTTGGAAAAGTTCTACCTTATGACACAGTTATACCACTCCTTGATATGATGATATGATAATATACGTAAGCTATCCCAAAACATCTATCGGGGAGCTCATACAACTGACAAACAGCTTCAGCAAAGTGTGTGGATACAAAATTAACAACAACAAAAATCTAGTAGTCCTACTATATACAAACAGTCAACAGGCTGAGAAAGAAATCAGAAGGACAACGCCCTTCACGATAGTCGCAAATAATATAAAGTATACCCAAAGGATGCTCCACCATAATACAAGAACATATCTCTCAACTATGTTCATAGCAGATTTATTCCTAATAGCCAGAAATGTGAAATAACTTAGTTGGTCCTCAAACAAAGAATGGATAGTGAGGATATGGTACCTTTATGCAATGGAGTATTATTCAGCTATTCAAAATAATGAGATCATGAAATTTTCAGGCAAATGGATGGAACTAGAAAAGATCATTCTGAATGAAGTAACTCAGACCCAGAAAGACAAACATAGTGTGAAGTCACTTATAAGAGGATATTAGCTATAAAATACAGAATAGCGGTACCACAATCCACAGACTCAAAGAATCTAAGTAACAAGGAGGGCTCAATTTCTGTACATGTGAATCTCACTGAGAAGGAGAAACAGAGTACACATGTGATAGGGTAAAAGTGATGCAGAAACTGTGGAAGCGGTAAACCAATAACTGGTCCAGCTTGAAACGTATGCCATGAGGAGGACCCCACCTATGACCTTGCTGAAAGGGCCATGGTTCAGAGGCTGGATAGTACAGAGACCCACAATAGAACCAAACATGACCTGAAAAAATGTTAATGATAAAGATACTCTGCTGTACTCATAGATTGGGGTCTTTGTCAATTGTCATCAGAGAGTTTTCACTGATGGAAACAAAGGCAAAGATTTAAGTTAAACATTACGTGGGGCTTGGGGAATTCTGTAGAAGAGGGGGAGGAAGGATCGTTGGAGTCAGAGGGGCCAAGGACTCTACAAGAAAACTTACAGAAACAACTTCAACCAGGGAGCCTTTATAGGACTGACCTAGTCTCTCCACACATATGTGACAGTTATGTAGCTTGGTCGTAGGGAATTTCTAACAGTGGGAGAAGAAGCTGTCTCTAATTCTTTTGCCTTCTTTTGGGACATTTCCCCCCTACTGAGTTGCCTAGCCTTACTGCAACTTGATATGCCATGGGTAGTTGATATCTCCTGATTATTTCCTAAAACAAACAGAGGAGGAGTGGATGTGGGAAGAGGAGAGGTCAGGAGGAAGGGGGAAGCACTGGGAGAAGAGGAGGGAGAAGAAACTGTGATCCAGATGTAAAGTAAAGTAAAATAATTAAATTAAATAATTAAATAAAATACATTGTTTGGGGGAAGACCTTTGAGAAATATTAAAGCTTCTGTTTTTAGGACCCAATGAGAATTTCAGAGTTACCATAGAGAGAAGCAATTAAAAGTATGTTATTGGAAATACTTGCAAAATTTGCAGGAAAAAACATGTTACATAAAACACAGCTTGTTTTGCTTTGATTTGACACATCTGGCTATATCGTGTAGGCTGGCCTGAAATTTATGGTTTTCCTGCCTCAGCCATGTGAAATTTCCCTTCTTTTTGCCTCTTCTAGCCATAACCATCTGCTAAAACCTCTTAGCACCCACACACTTCTCCTTACAGCTAAATGTGGCTATTACCTGTAGTGTCTGGCTTCACCAAAGGAATCTTCAGCAGACTAGAGTGAAAGGCAAAAACTGAAACATTCAAAGGAACCCCCAAAAAAAGACCACAATAAAATAATAACAGGCGTTGAAAACAAACAGGCAGACAGGAAAAAGTTGCCTACACACTCTCTCTCTGTCTCTCTCTCTCTCTCTCTCTCTCTCTCTCTCTCTCTCTCTCTAGAAAGAGTCTTTTAAAGACAATCATATGTAGAGAAAGAGATTTTTCATCCTTTAAATATCTTTTAATACTTGTTGGAGCTGTTCCTGTTGTTCAAATGAAGCCTTGCCAAGAAATTTCAGGGAGGCAGCTACAATCACTTCATTACTCAGATTCATCTAGGTGCTCAAGTGGCATTCCGAGCATGCAAAGCACAATCTAGAACAGTGCTTGTTCAGGAACTTGCCTGGATCTTCCCAAGAAAGTGTTTGGGAAGTCCTTGCTTTGAGAACTCTCCCGAGTGCTTTTCATACTTATGCAAGTGATGAAAATCCCTTCATTATTTTATCGCCTGATTGTGCCACAGGTGTGGACATGAGCCTGGACTACAGCTGCTGGAGTTTCCAGTGTGTGTGCCTTTTCAAGAGTTGCACACAAACACATGGGTAGTTACTGGAGAGAGGCTAGCTTGTTAAAAGGGAAATGAAAATAAACTTGAGGGTATGCCAGACCTGTTCTACTGACTCAAAAAAGGGGGTTGGGGAGAGAGACTATGTGACCTTTTTTTGGTTCATTTTTCTACCTCACAAAATTTCCTATAAGTGGTCTTCTTGAGCACACTCCCATGGTTGGAAAAAGCCCAAGTGGGCTGAAGTCTTCCACACCTTTTTTGTCCATGCATCTTTCATGTTACTTTCTGGAATCTTCTCTACACCATTCACCCTTCTTCTGCCTAGTTTTGCCTAAATGGCTTAGCATTTACACAGTGTGACCATTTATGCTCTGTTATACCTCCAAACCAAAAGATCACTAGAGATGATTGTGTTTCTAAAGATTCTCCAGAGAATTAGAATCAATGGGATGGATAGATAGATAGATAGGTAGATAAGTAGGTAGGTAGATAGATAGATAGGATGTGTAAACTGAAGTTTCCAGAAAGAAAAAAAAGTTAGATCTGCGTCAAGGAATCTACAAGATTGATAGGTTGATAGTACTTTCAGAAAATCTCATTTTCTTATATTTCCACTCAGCTCTCTTCCTCCATTTTAACTATTTATCTGCCAGTGATTCCATGATCTTATATCTCCACTTGAATTGTTTTAAAGCCTCTTTTTGGTTTTTGGTATTAGTGCATATTAGTTTTATAAAAATAGTTTGGAAGTTTTTCCTCTATTTGTTATTAAATAGGTTAAGTAGTAATATATACATTATTATATATTCATGTATACAATTAAGGAAACAGATCACAAATTCAACTGAGTGTGGTGAGTGGTATCTGGAAGGGCCTTAAGGGAGGCAAGAGATAGGGACATGATCTAATTGTATTATAACAAACAAATTGAGGAAGACAGAACCCACAGATATTACAGTAAGGGACACGTTAGTAGCAAAGGCACTCCTGATAAACATATACATGAAAAAAATCTCAGCAAAATGCTTGTAAACCAGATACAAAACCACATCCAATACTTTATGACTAAGTCTCATTCTAAGGATGCAGAGATAGTTCAACATGTGCTAATCAAAATAAATAAGTCACATTATTGGACTCCACAACAGACATTACATGATCATTTCATTGATACATAAAAGATATTTGACAAAATCCAATGTTCATGACAAAAAAATTCTGGAGATATTAGGGCTTGAGGGAACATATCTGAACATAATAGGCTATGTATGAAAAATGAATAGTCATGGCCACGTTAAACAGAGAAATATCAAAGTGTTCTCAGATCAGGAACAGCCAATGGCATCTTCTTTGGCCACTCTTATGTAACACTTGAAATCCTAGAGAAATAAGATAAGTAATGGAAATTAAAGAGATAGAAGTAAGAGAAGAAGTCACAGTACCATTCTATACAGGAGATCCTCAAAACTACACCAGGAAACCTCAAGAACTAATAAACAGGGGCAGGTTATAAAATTAAAACAAAAATTGGTAACCTATCCATATATAAAAGGCAAACGGACTAAGAATAAAATCAGGAAAACAATCTCCTTCACAAGAGTTTCAGATACATAACAAAACCAACATTAGAAAAAACTAACAAGTAAATGATAGACCTGTGCAATGAAAACTTTAAAAACAATGAAGAAAGAAAGTAAGGAACACACCAGATGATGGAAAGACCTCCCATTTTCATTGGTTAAGATTAGTGTTAGAATATTGTCATCTTACCAAAAACATCTGTAGATTCTTGCAATTTGGATCAAAATTCCAACACAATTCTTCACAGAAAAAAAAGAAAAAAACTTAAAATTCTAATGGAAGTACAAAAAGCATTGGGTGAATAAAACAATCTCCAACAACAAAAACATTGCTGGAGTTATTGCATTACATGACTTCAAGTTGTGCTAAAGGCTCATAGTAGTAAAACCATCATTTTACTGTCACAAAAACAGACATTGATCAATGGAATATAAATCAAGAGCCAGATTTTATATACCAACCCCACATGATTTTGATGAAGATACCAAAACTATGCAATGAGTAAAACAGCAACATCCTTATTAAATGGTTCTGAGGGAAATAGATATTTAGATGTAGAAGAATGAAACTTAATTGCTATCTCTCACCTTACACACAGACCCATTCTAAAAGGACCGAAGACATCAAAATAGGCCTAGATTTCTGGAACTATAAGAAAGTATAAGGGATATATTTCAGAATCCAGGTTGAGGTAAAGACTTCCTGAATAGGACTCTAATCAGCCAGGAAATAAGGCCAAAAATCATCAAGCCTTCATGAGACTCAAAATCTTTGGTACTGGAAAGAAAATTGTTAATCCACCAAAGAGGTGGCCTACAGAATGGGGAAGGGGGTTTTGCCAGCTATATATCTGAAAGAGGGTTCACATGTAGAATACACAAGGAATACAAAAAACTAAACACAAATAACATTAAGTACCAAATCTTAAAAATGTTCTATGAATCTGGGCAGTGGTTGCTCACACCATTAATCCAAACACATAGGAGGCAGAGACAGGTAAGTTTGTGAGTTTGAGGTCAACCTGTTCTATAGCGCAATTTCCAGGACAGCCAGGGATATACAGAGAAACCCTGTCTCAGGCAAACAAACAAATTTGTTCATCCACTATGGAAATCTGCATGGAATTTTTCCCAGGAAACTAGAAATATGTTCATATATATATATATATATATATATATATATATATATATATATATATATATATATATATATGTCATACCACACCTAAGATAATACCTAAATAACTGTTTCCTGCTACAGAGACATGTTAATTCATGTTTAACACTGCTTTATTCACAAAAGCTATGACATGGGAACAGCCTAGATGTCTGTCCAGTAGCTGATAATGAATAATAAAAATGTGGTACCTATATACAAATAAATTGCATTCATCTGTAAAGAAAATTTAAATTGTAAAATTCACAGGTAAATAAATGGAGCTAGGAAGCATTATGTTAGGTGAGGTAACCAAACCCAGTGTCTTAGGATTTTATTGCTGTAAGAAAATACCATGACCACCCAACACTTGCAAAGGAAAGCATTTACTTGAGCTGGCTTACAGTTCAGAGGTTTAGTACATTGTTGTCATGATG
Organism: Rattus norvegicus; assembly: GCF_021556685.1. Classification (NCBI taxonomy): domain Eukaryota; kingdom Metazoa; phylum Chordata; class Mammalia; order Rodentia; family Muridae; genus Rattus; species Rattus norvegicus. The sequence goes on from NC_141534.1 coordinate 120,647,056, forward strand.
GGAACCATGGAAGCAGCAGTAAGACATAGCACTGGAGAGGTAGCTGAGAGTACATTGGGATCTGTAGGCAGAACAAAGAAGTAAACCCCTCGACCTTGCTTGGGCTTCAGAGACCTCAAAATCCAACACTTAGTGACATTTTTCCTTCAATAAAGCCATACCTACTACAACAAGGCTATACCTACTAGTAATACCACTCCCTACGGGCTTATGGGGGCCATTTTCCTTCAAGTCACTACACCCAGAAAGGCCAAGTTTTATATCATGCATCTTGGCATGTAGTTTTTATATTTGTATGTTAATGTGTTGTACCTATAGAATCCAAGGAGCTAAAAAGCAGCTATTATTGGGAAGTGAGGAAAGCTCTTAAGGGAAGTGGGTAGTAGAACATAGGTGATATGAAGGGGAAAGGTTGTTTCTGTCATTCCATTTGAAACCACAAAAATTTTTGCTTCTTGGTCTGCTTTACATTTTCTCCAAGCAGCTGTAGAGAGCCCCGGTTAATGTCCCCAGCAACACATAACTAGAATCTTTTAAAAAGGGCCCACACAGCATCTAAGAGTTCAAGGACTCCTATGCCATATTTTATGTCTATTTATCCTGAGATATTAGGCCCTTTTCTTTTTAAAGTACAGGATATGTGGAGGGTAGTGAAGGCACATTATTGTCCATGTATATATTGACATGTGTCCTTTCAGACAGAAGACTCAGATCAGCAAGATCATTCCTTCCTTTTGTCCTGCTATTCCTCTTGGCAGAGATTTTGCCGCACTAGTGGAAATTAGGGTCACCATGAAGTATTCCACAAGGTATCCTTTCTATTTCACAAAACTGATACTATTAGTCAAGTACTTGGCAACAGGAATCTTGAGGGACTTGTCCAGCAAGTTCTGTCAGTTCGACAATACCTCACCCATGACTTTTACTCATGACAAACCAGACCCAATAGACAGTTTGATCATCTGGTTTAGGGTCTCCATTACTTCCAGATGTTCATATAACAGTTCCTGATATCGATTAATCATTGTTGTCCCTTGTAGTCCTTTAATGTCAATATGAGTACTACATTCAGACCATGAATTCTTGTCTCATAGTTAATCTTTCAGCCTCTTACATTACCATGCCATGAGTTCCCACAGACTGGATGGCCATCCTTGGGCAACATAGGAATGTTGTTTGAAGAAGTATGCCACTGAACCACGCCATGACCCCAACATTTGGGTCAAGACTGCCACTGCAAGAACAGTACAGTTTGTACTTTAAAGAAGGATTTCAGTATGTCTGTAAGTTCAGAGTGGCCACATTGGGAAGGGAAGGCATACTTGATCTCTTCAAAAGCCTTTAGCTAAAGCCATTTCCATACCAAAGGACCAAACTTTTCTTCTTTGTGGTCTCCTAAAGAGACTTTATTCAGACAGAAATGTTAAGTATTTGGATTCTACCAAAACTGGCTTCCCTGAGGAAATTTCATATTTGGTGCCAAGTTGGTAGAGCTGGGATAGAGCAGAATATACAGAAGGTATTCTCAGGGGCGATGGGAGCAAAGAGAGTTTAAACATTGGAACCACTTTTACGCTGGCTTGATTACTGCTTGTAGATGCTGAACTGGCTCTTGTTCACAGCTACTGGACTGGTAGAAGTGCATTCTAAGGCTATTGGCAGGGTTAGAGGATGCTATGCTTTGGCAGTCCTTCCAGGTGCTACTGGATCCCAATTTGTGCCTCAGATGGGATGAAATGCTGTTTCTTGGGTGTAGAACTTGTTCCTGGTTTTAGTTTTACAACTGTTGACTGTATATTTGGGCAACTCTAAGAGGATTGTCTTCAGCTCCTACTCCAGGAATCTTGAACAAAAGCTTCGGTCCCTGTTATGATATCTTTAAGAGATGGTAGAGACATCACAATTTTCCTTGAAGAACCATGAGAATCTTGGTTTTGACTTCTGGCTTCCCTGGAGTTAGTATTCCTTGACCTTACAAGTGTTCCTTGGGCCTTCAGCTTTCCCAATACATGCTGACCCATTTAAGACATAGAACAGTCAATGTGATATAAAAATTTATGAATGACTTAATGGTCACCTAAATTGCACTATCAAGGCAGTAACAGAGTCAATGTTCTTGGGTCCCTATAGTTACCACAATAGTGGTCCCTTCCTACAGAGGAGGGCCTATGTGTTTAGACCCCACTGAAAGTTCTGCCATGGTGTCTACCATAAAGTCAGCCATCCCTTATAGGTATTTGAAGCATAAGCTTCTAGAGTTCAAAATGGAGTCCTGTCTTTCTGATTATTCTTCATACTTTTCTATCAGCTAAATCAATAAAGTCATCTTCAGAAACCTGCGGTTATATTAATTAGAATGGCCTTCGGAAGCTCACATATTTGAATATCTGGTTCTAGTTGTGGAACTGTTTGGGAAGGATTAGGAGAGATATTCTTGTTGAGGAGGGGGCAAGATTTGAGGTATCAAATTGTACAAACTCCAGTATGTGTTATCTCTGTCTTGTCTCTGTATATATATACAGATAGATGATATATATATATATATATATATATCATCTATCTTTATAGTTGTGGATCAAAATGTGAGGTCTCTGCCATCATGGGGCCTAACCCTCTGCAACCATAAGCCAAATTACACACTTTGTTTTATTTTTCCTTGGTCACAGTCTTTTAGCATAGCAACAGAAAAATAACTAACTACAACAGAAGTTGTTATGTCAGACTTGACACTCTGGGGTTTTCTTTAGAGGAGAATGAAACATTCTGGGCCTTTGGGAAAGGAAGAAAATTGGATGATACATGTAGAGCTTAATGGACCATCCTAAAAGACAGTAGTTCTGAGACCTATGTGAAATGTGGAGACTCAGCTCTAAGGGTTTCAGAAGATAAGAGATTCGCATCTGAGCTAGAGATCTTTCTTATGACATTTTAGCAAAGAATGTAGCTGTCTTCTACCCTTGTTCTAAAATGTTCCCTGAGGCTTAGCTTAAAGGTAACATATTAATTTCACTAACTCAACACAGCTTATTATTGACTCTGTCATGTGATTGTTAGTAATTACTTTTTAAACATATTTTTATTAAACATGTGAAAAGATCATTGCAAGTTAAGTTATTCACATATTCAGAGACAAAGAGCTATCCTACCATGTGAAAATATGTGTGTACTGTAAAATGAACGTGATGCATCTGAATAAGACCTCTGCATCTATTATGCCATTATTTATCGATATTTATAATTAACAATACATATGTTTACAATCCTTTCAGTTTACATTTAATATATAACAAAAGATTTATGGTGTACTACTTAGTAAATGTAATCTGAATGAATATTAAACCTTAATGGAATAATGGAAACACTCACCAGGAAAGGGAGGAAATCTTGATTCCCTTCTGGAGTTTGCTTCTCTCAGTTCAACAGGGTGTTTGTTTTTTGAACATTTTTTTCCTGCTTCTCTACCTAGAATGTGAGCTTTCTTTTCATCAACTGCTTCAATCACTTCCAATCTGACAGTGGTAATGCAATCACTACCAGCCAACAGTGGGTATGGCGAAACCGAAGGGAGAAAAATCAACTTATTGAGATGAAGGAACAGGGACCCATGCTGAGATGCCTCTGGACCCAATGTGATATTATGTGGCTGGGCTGGGGCTTAGAGGACTGTGTTCCCTGAAGACCAAGATAAGAATATGACAGTCCATGATTCATTAGTAGTGAGTACCCAGAGGCAGGGGTGGAAATAAGTGCAATGGTTTCCCCAAAGCATCCATGGTACCATCTGGGACATAGCACTTCACAAGATATTTAAGATGAGCACATGAACAGAAGGTACAGCTTCTCTCTAAATGCATAAATGGTCTGACCTAAGCCACTAAGAAGGAAAATGGAGTACACTAGCTGGGGAACATTCTTTTCAGACATACACCAAGTAGGTCTCCAGCTAAGTAGTCCAGGGAGGTAAAGAGGACAGAGTGCTTCCAATGAGAGGCATTAGGAAAAGAAATCAGTACTACTGGTACCAATTCAGAGGAGTGTGGTCTGTGAATCACCCAGCCTTGGGTGCCTAGATACCCTGGGCAGGTACAGGAACTACCCAGGTGTCTGTGAATAGCTGCTTATTATACCTCCTTATAATAGCTATTAAAAAAAATACAAGGTGAGTGAATTAAAAAGACTCGGGAGAACAAGAAACCATGAAGCCTGATGCTGCGTACAGCACAGCCACTCTCCTATATGTGGTTGTGGGTGTAGGAGTGAGCTCTCTGCTGTACCTTGATTTTGTCATCATGGGTTCTAGCTTTTGGAATGTGTAAGGTAAATTAAGCACTTGCTTTGACAAGTTTCCTTGGCTGTGCTGTTTTATCACAGCAATATAAGAGTAACTGAGACAGGTCTCCTGTAGTTGCACGTTGGTCAGTGCTATAGTTTAATCTCCCAGCCTCTCCCTTTCCATTAAGGAATTGTGTGATAATACTATGATCAGAAACAGTGTGATAATTCTCTGAATATTGGGTGCATTCATTCTTCCAGTGTCCTTGTAGGCAGAAGGCACATTGGTTCTGCCCCAATCTCATATCCAGGCAAAACAGTCCTTGACTACAGCTACTTTTCTGATCTTGACTTAATGGGGTACCTCTCTGGGAATGTCTTGATCCTTCCACCAGGATGACCCTAAGCATATCTGCCTTTCCATTTTTTTTCAGACTGCTTCTTATCTGACATTTTGATCACAATGGATGAAAAACTCTCTTGCAACCTCTAATAGTTGGTTGCTATCCATTCCCGAGAAGCACTATAACTTCTGTAATTTGTATTAGATGTCTCCCAGGACCTGACCAACAATGATTGCAGGGTGCATTTGCTGTTTCTGGGTTGATGGGAATGAAAAGGTGAAAAGCTTCACGTAACTTCTCAGTTACTGCTTGGGCTCTTTTAAGGTCCCTAGAGTACCTGTGAGTATTTGCTCATGTTCATGTCCTTTTTCTTTCTTTCCTTCTAGCCACTTAAAAGAGCCTTTGGCACTGCTTGAGCATCTGAAATTCCCAAACATCATTAAGGTTCCAGTGGTGATGCTCCCTGGGGAAATGATGTTGGGCTGAAGCCTGAGAATTTGTTGTCCTTGTTGGGGAGTGTTTCTATAATCATTACAAGACAGTCTGGTCTATGTAAGTCTATGATGTCCTTCAATTTTACACAGTTAGGAAAACCTAGTACTAGGTACAAGTTTCCTAGTACTACTACAGTTTGCATGGACTTGTAGGTATGGATGGTAAACTACATTAATCAGTTATAACCTGGTGTTTCTCAGTAAATGAGGCACTATGGTTTGTCCAGTTCAGGAGATTCATGGTGGTAAAAGGCACATATGTGAGGCAACATTGGTCCCTTGTGTCCAGCTCTCTAAGTTAAGGTTACTATTGTTATGATAAAGCACAATGATCCAAAAGCAAATTGGGGAAGAAAGGGTTTATTTGATTTGTAAGTCATCTTGTTATCTGCAGGGAACAGGAATTACCAGCAAAGTCCTCTGGTTGCTTCTTGACTGGAGTTTCCAGGGTTAGGGCTGGCAGCTCTGAGGGGCTCCCGTCAGGGGTGATGTCATAGGATGGATGGCTTTAGGGGTATAAATAGTCTTTGGTGGATGCTTAACTGTACTGGGTGCAGGGAGTTCAGATGGCAGTGGAGACTACAGTAAAACATGAAGTGGGAAAGAGTCTTCCTGTTTCCACGTCAAAGAACGGCTTCTTAGTTCTGGACAACATTTTGACCCTTTATCTGGGCCACCATGATTTTACAGTTCCCTTCCAGACAGGCTTTCAGCCAAGGTGACTGAGAAAGAGCTATGTGTTCCCAGAAGTCAATGTAAGGGAATTAGTCAGGGTATAGTAAACTACCCCCAACCTCAACCCCCAACCCCTGTGATAATTCTGCTAACTAGTTCTTTTTCTTGTGACACTTTAGAGTGTCCCCCCACCCACAATGAAGTCAAATATATTTTCTAGGATGCACAGGGGTTTCAAGGAATTAACAATGAGATTATGTTTGTTTGTTTGTTTTCTTAAAAGAGGGAGAGTAGATTTGTGAGAAAAGGAAGATTAAGGAGAGGGACTCAGAGGAAAGGAGGGAAGGGAAACTACAGTCAAGATGTAATATATGAAAAAATAATTAACTGATTAATTAAAGAATATACATTTTGAGAATTTTATCATAGCTTTTAAGTAGGAATATCCTCTATTTGATACCGATTTTGTTCATCTAAAAGATGACAGCTGCATATACCAGAGAAAGGAAAAGTAAGCAATTGCTTCATCTAGCTATGCTCCTTGTGGTACTATTTTAGGTACCTACTACTATTGGTAAGATTACATAAGCCCCAATATCATAATCTCTCTAAGGGTTACCATAAGCCATATGAGGATTGTCATGAACAACGGATTGGGATTCCGTGGTCATCTTTGCTTATGGTTGAGTTAGAACTCACAGTCACAGAGTCCCCAGCCTGCCACTGCACACCATAGATTTCCAGTTTTGTCTCCTGTGAGACTACTTGAGCTATGCTACAAGGTGATCAGGCTATCCTCCCATCACTCAGGGAAAAACTTTCCAAAATGATCCTAGGTTTTGCCAGCTTGATGGACTGCACTCCCTTCGGTGGTTCCTGGGCCCCACTGGGTCCCTTGTGCTTCTAGAATCCTTATAACAACACACAGGAAGGGTTATTACCCTATGGATTATTTGGTATACTGCCACTAGGTGAGGTCACCTCTCCGAGCATCTTAGGATTCACATCCAACCAACAAGAGACCTATATCATTATCTCCTTATGCAAAAAAACAGAAGTTGAGGCTTTTTGTCAACAAGAAATGTTTGCTTGTGCCAGCATTGGTCAATGGATTCATGTGCAAAGTCTCGGCTCCAAGTACAGTAAACTACTTATATATATAATATACCTTTCAGTAGCTCCCCTATACATTTTAGCCTCTTTGTCACCCTTCTATCACAATGTACATTCTTATTAGGTGGTCTGGCATACAGATGAACACAAATTCTAACACTAATTATGCTATGTTGCCTTCCTTTTACTCTGGGAAAACCCTTATCACAAGATAAATTATAATTTGGGTCTGGATATGGATCCAAACTTGGCATAATTTTCTATGTTCTAATATGTTAATCAGTCTTAAAAATTTATTTTTCCACTTTGAATGTGTAATTTCTTCTCTCAACTTTCACTCAGAATAAACAGTAGATAGACAGATAGACAGAGAGGTACATAGGTACATAAGTACATACATGCATTCATACATACATAGGTACATACATACATACATTCATAGATAGAGGAAGAATGATAAAAATAACTTCATGATCTGTCATCTGCAAACTGGACTTCCAGGAAAAATCAGTTGGTATAATTTAGAGTTCAAGAGTTTAAGAACATTAAGGAATTAAATATATTAATAACATTAAGCATAATGCCCAAGCAAAGGCAACAAGGTAAGTAAAAACAGTGACTTGCTCCCACCTCCCCTTTTGTTCTGTGAGGTCCCTCTTCAGACTAAATGTTATCCTCTCACACTAAAGATGGCTATGTTTTCAGTCTACCAATCCCAATGCTAATTTTACCTGAAAACACCTGGGGTTCACACCAAGAAACAGTGTTCAAATAACTTTATAACCCACCCAAGTTGACAAAACTGACCACCAGTATAGTGATTATGTTTTCAAATGAAAAATTTGAAAACTGCAGACTGGATGAACTAGGAGCCTTGGTTCTGCTGTACAATGGTGTTTATAAAACTTTATACTTAGTCAAAACAAAACTAGGTTTCTTTCAGTATAGGTTCAAATAAGTGCTGTGGGAGGAGCAAACTGAGAGATGGTCAAGAGAATGGAGTTTCCAGCTCTAAAACTGGTGAGGTTAAATCCAAACCTAGGAACATTCTGCACTGCTCTGCGGCACTGAGGCATGACTGTGTGAATTTGGTCTTCTTACTCTTCCACTGAACTGTGAGCATCTTCAATATCCATCATGCACTCTTCACACACACACACACACACACACACACACACACACACACACACACACACATTACAGTATTCATCATTGGATAAATGACAGCTGAACATTCCACAGCAGAGACTGTCTTCCACATGTTGAGGTGTTAATATCTCTTGCCCTATTTTGAAGAGTAGCAAAAGGAGTTAATAGGATATTCTATAAACTTTGTTCAGTAGTAGCAAGTGACTATGAATAGTTTCCAGTACTGAAAGAAATAAAATAGAAGGAAAAAGAACCCTAGCACCCATGTATATGAACTGAGTTTTATTTTCAATAGATGTCAAAGCCTAACAAACCCAGGTCTATGAAATCATTTTCCCCTACCCAAAGTTTATACTCACTCTCATCAAGGTGCTCAGAGCCACTGGGAACTTCTCTGTCCTCTCATTCAGAGTCATTCAATGATTGTCTCATCAGATGTTTGGTTTTCATGTCCTATAACAAAGGGCCAGGTGCCACACATGACATACAACACACACACACACACACACACACACACACACACACACACACACACAATTTGAACAGTTAATTGTATCAAGATCAGTGGCCTGGTTGCAACTGTTCTCTTGGTATGATTTTCAAGGTAGCAGTGGGGGAAAACAACCAGATAAGAAACCTACATGTTACATCTGTGTTGTTTGTTGCAGTGGTTTGTGAGCTACAGTTATGTCTACAAAAACCTGATTATTAAGAAGTCTTACTTACCTGAAGCTCAATCCTACTCCCCAGTGAAGGCCTTTCTCCACAGCTCCATCTGGCTGAAGTCCATCTGTGCCGATGTTCCTTCTTCTCTGGCTTTAAGCCATCATGCAGTATGTTCCAGTCTCTGAATTCTGCACTCAGCAATAGTTATAAGCAGAATGTCAGGACATGAGCTACCAAAAAATTAACATTCTTAATCTAGAAATACCAGGTATGGCCATGGTCTGCATACAGAGGGTCCATGAATCTGAGATATTGGCCACCAGAAGTCAAACTGTAAATCTCAGTACTGCTCAGGGGATCTGCTGTAGTTCACCACCTAAGTTACAGCTCCAAAAAAGAGTGGGGGGTGGGCTCTGTTTCTAGATAAACACTCAGCTTCTGCACAGCCACGCTCCCTATTCCTTCACAGGCACACACCAAGACCTCCTCATAGGAAAATTCCACCATCACAAAGTCAATGACTGGGCTGGCAAAATTCACATTTTCTCATTTCAGTTTTAAGCCTTTTAAATAAACATTATTTGAAAGATATATTTCATATATGTGTGCATGTGTATATGTGTGTATGTGTGTTTGCAGAAAACAAAAAGGAGAGAGTTTTAAAAATTGACTCCAATTCTAAGTTTGAAAAGACTTCTGATCTTGAATCAAAATCTGACCTGACAAAGAACAAGTGTCAACTTTGTCTTGAAAGCAGACGGCCTTGTTGGTTTTCAGGCTTTCAGGTTTTCAGGCTTGCTGCCTTGCTGGCTTCCTTCTTTTTACTTTTTAGAGTAGGTCTAAAATCCTTTATTGTCCAGGATGACCTAAAATTCAGGATACTTCTGCTTCTGTTCCGGAGTGCTGGAATCACAGGTGTGGTGTACCCTACCATTATGTTCCTTTTCTCTGTAAACCTTAGTTCTAGGTACAGAAGTCTTACAAGACATGCCATCCCTGATTCTATTATTATATATTCATCTGGAATTGAAAGACAGTTATATACCATGATATCAAAGCATTGAGAATTAATCTTTTATCAAACTGAAGATTAATCTTCAAACTGAAGATCTGAAGCCACAGGAAGAAAGACAGGTAAAGTGAAAGATGCGCTCCAAGAAAAAGTGTCTGTGAGCCACACATTGGGCTTTGAAACTATGTCTACTATCCAACTCTGTTTGAATCTATAGTCAGAAAATCATATCCTACTTCCAGTGAGCCAGGACTTGCTGCAGAAAGTGACTATGTGCACACATCATCTACAGGAGCCTAAACCTCCTTAGCCAAACTTTTCCATGAAAAATATATGGTACACATGCTTCATGCCAAAAGTGGTACTGCATACTTGATTTTTTTCACTCAGAAGGCTAAGACAGGAGGGTAAGTTAGAAGCCAGCCTTTGCTAAAATAGGAAGCCCTGTACTGAAAAACATGAGACAAAAAGAAGAAAAAGGAAGAGAAGGAAGAGTAGCAGCAGAAGAGTCTTAGTTGGTAAAGTCTTACTGTGCAAGTATGAAGACTTGAGTTCAGTCCTGGGGGTTAAACATATTGGTTGAAGAAATCATCTAACATTTATCTTTGGCTTCCATGTACACACAAACACACATACACATACACACACACACACACACACACACACACACTAAATCAATAAAACACAGCAAGTATTGGTGGTATAAAATCTAATTTATATTTTAAAAATTAATCAAACACATGCATATCCTGTGATTCCTAGGATATATCCAGGTATTTCTTGCAGGTAAGTAGAAACAAGAACGCCTATTTACGGAAATAATTTAAAACTGACTATGGTGACACAGACCTTTAATCCCAGCACTGAGGAGGCAGAGGGAGTCAGGTATCTATAAATTTGTGGCCAGCGTGGTATACATGGTAAACTCCAGGACAGCCAAAGGTACACAGTGAGATCCTGTCTATAAAAAGAAAGGAAAGAAAGAGAGAAGAAAGAACTAAAGCAAGGAAGGAAGGAAAGAAAACTAAAAAGGAAAGAAAAGGGAAAGAATATGAAAAATCTAAAAATCTTGCACATTTCTAAAGAAAGCATCCCTTCATGAGCATTTCTTGTAGATGAATGAATAAACACTCTCATTCATCATGTGCTTGTCTCATTCTCCAATTCTGAAGATAACCATGTTGTAAATTGCCACTGAGCCAGATTGGGGTGGGAGGAGGATCCAAGGAGGAAGGAACAGTGTCTTTTGGAAATTCCAAATATTAGGAAACTGATGTTTCATCAATAGTAAATCTCAATACACTTCAGCCTATTTTACCCAGGTATGGAAGTGTTAGGAAACAAAGCTGATTGGAAACAATGCCTGTCATGGTATTGACCTTTAGCCAGAAAATGAACTGTTTTATCATGTTTGGCCTTCCCCCTTATTCTTCTTTCAAACTCTCCACTTAAAGGAAAACACAGTACATTTCTTCTCTGACCAGTACACTTTCATGGTCCCAGTGTCATAGAAGAATCGTCGTTTTATCAAATGACACTATGTTGGATAAAGAGAAAGTGGAGCCATCTACCCAATGATCTTGTCTAGTCAAATGTTTTAAGATTAAAACACTGGTACCTTATATCACCATGTAGCCAATGGACTGTGCAGAGCATCCATTACCACTGACCAAATGATTTGTTGTTTTTAATTAAATTCAGCAACAGTTATTGCCACTTTTGCACTAATCTTGAAGACTACAGTGGTTTTTTTATAGATGATGAATCTTGCTTCAGTAAAACAATGTGCAATGTTCTTTTTTTAATATTATTAAATTTAAATTAGTTGGAAGGGTTAAATAAATCATCACTGAAAAGAAGAGTGAGAAAGTATTGCCAGCTCAATAAATCTATCCCTGGGCATTGAAGATTGGTTTGGACTAGCTGATGGCTGCCTGGGAGAGTTACAGACTTGATCCTACTGGAAGCACTTGGGGAAATAACTCAGGAGTTAAACTGCAGGAGGCTTGGGCAATGTATCAGCTGTTTCCTTCTGGAGGACTGGACTCCAAAGACAATGAGTCTTCTTCTTCCTCTGACTTTATTGGCTATCTCCTCTTAGCTCACCAATGTTATTATCAGAGATGATTAGATGCTTACATGGGCAAATTAACAAAGTATAGGGAGATGGGGGTACACATAATTACTCAAGTAGTTTTAAGTATCTTTATACTATTGTACCACTATATCTCCATTTCCATAAGAGCTTGAAGATCTGAAAATATATTTTCTTGCTAAAAGCAAGAAAGGAAAATACGCTAAGACATAGTTTTAATAGATGAACATGTTAACAAATTACATAGGCCTAAGTGAAAGACTAGCACACAACCTTTGTGAGGATCAGGTGACACAACAGGTTTACTCAGTGTTACATGACCTTCATAGTCTTGTTCTTCACAAACTGTCAGTAATGATTCCACAATGCTATGTGTACATGTTTTTTTTTAATATTTTATGTTACTGTATTTATTTGTTTAATGTGTGGGGTCAAGTATGCATGTGTCATGGTACATGGGTCCTAGGGACCAAATGAAGATTGTCAAGCTTAGTGGAAAGTACCTTTACATATTGAGCCCCACACAATTTTTGTTTTGCCAGGAAATGCATATTTGTGCACATACATACAAACACACAGCACACTCATATTCACAGCTAAATCTGCTTATGTGTTCAGTCATAGAGATGAAATACAGCACACACTCATATGCACACACACACACATACACACACACATATACACACACACAATTATATCTGCTTATACACTTAATTCCTAGCATGAAACATAGCACAACATTCCCTTAAACTCTGATCACCCTCTTTACAAAGGCAAATGCATGCTATGTTCTGATACTCTTTTTCTTTCCTTTTTTTTTTTATTAACTTGAGTATTTCTTATATACATTTCGAGTGTTATTCCTTTTCCCGGTTTCCGGGCAAACATCCCCCTAATCCCTCCCCCTCTCCTTCTTTCTGGGTGTTCCCCTCCCCATCCTCCCCCCATTGCCGCCCTCCCCCCAACAGTCTAGTTCACTGGGGGTTCAGTCTTAGCAGGACCAAGGACTTCCCCTTCCACTGGTGATCTTACTAGAATATTCATTGCTACCTATTAGGTCAGAGTCCAGGGTCAGTCCATGTATAGTCTTTAGGTAGTGGCTTAGTCCCTGGAAGATCTGGTTGCTTGGCATTGTTGTACATATGGGGTCTCGAGCCCCTTCAAGCTCTTCCAGTTCTTTCTCTGATTCCTTCAATGGGGGTCCCGTTCTCAGTTCAGTGGTTTGCTGCTGGCATTCGCCTCTGTATTTGCTGTATTCTGGCTGTGTTTCTCAGGAGCAATCTACATCCAGCTCCTGTCGGCCTGCACTTCTTTGCTTCATCCATCTTGTCTAATTGGATGGCTGTATATGTGTGGGCCACATGTGGGGCAGGCTCTGAATGGGTGTTCCTTCTGTGTCTGTTTTAATCTTTGCCTCTCTATTCCCTGCCACGGGCATTCTTATTCCCCTTTTAAAGAAGGAGTGAAGCATTCACACGTTGATCATCCATCTTGAGTTTCATTTGTTCTAGGCATCTAGGGTAATTCAAGCGTTTGATCTAATAGCCACTTACAAATGAGTGCATACCATGTGTGTTTTTCTGTGATTGGGTTACCTCACTCAGGATGATATTTTCCAGTTCCAACCATTTGCCTACGAATTTCATAAAGTCATTGTTTTTGATAGCTGAGTAATATTCCATTGTGTAGATGTACCACATTTTCTGTATCCATTCCTCTGTTGAAGGGCATCTGGGTTCTTTCCAGCTTCTGGCTATTATAAATAAGGCTGCAATGAACATAGTGGAGGACGTGTCTTTTTTATATGTTGGGGCGTCTTGTGGGTATATGCCCAAGAGAGGTACAGCTGGATCCTCAGGCAGTTCAATGTCCAATTTTCTGAGGAACCTCCAGACTGATTTCCAGAATGGTTGTACCAGTCTGCAATCCCACCAACAATGGAGGAGTGTTCCTCTTTCTCCGCATCCTCGCCAGCATCTGCTGTCATCTGAGTTTTTAATCTTAGCCATTCTCACTGGTGTGAGAACTGGTAGCAACAGCATTAGCAATGATGTCCCTAAGGACATGAGGGCAGAGAAGGCATGAGTCAGTCATCAGATCAAAGGCTATTGGTGACTGCCTTAAGAACAGAACCCACAACCCTCATCTTTCTAGGACATCTTTTTCTGAAGGAAATTTACTTAGTCAATCTAAAAATAAATTGACACGAGGCACAAGGTATCTCTGATACTTCTTATATCCAAAGCACATTTGTGAATAGGAAATGAAGACACCGTAACATCCATAGTTAGGCCTGGAAAACTCAGCTGGAAAAAAAAGGAGAAAGTAAAAGATTAACTTTCTATATGTCTTATCATGGGTTATCATTTGAGGAAAGCATATTAATGGCAATACACTCTACAAGAACAACTCAAGGGACGAATAGATGGTTATTTGGGACACAGTCTCAGGTGGTTTCAGTCAATCATGGCTGAGAAGGCATGGCATAGTGGCCTCTGGAGGCAGGAGCATGTGTTAGAGGACCAAGAAGCAGAGAGGACTGTGGGCACCAGTGGCCAGACAACAATCTTCAAAGACACTCTCCTAGTGACCTATTTCTGCCAATGAAGCAGATCTCCTAAAGCTTTCTCAGCACCATCACTGTACTGGTTACGTTCTTCTTGTAAAAAAAATACCTGATAAAAGCAACATATTGACAGAAGAGGAAGTTTTAATTAAGTTTGAATATACAGACTGCCATAGCAGAGAAAGTATGATGGCAAGAACAGGTGTGGTCAGTCACATTGTCCCTGCACTCAAAAAGTATAGAGTGGCACTCAGCCCACTAGATCTCTTTCAGTCAACCCTAGATCATAGCACATAGGGTGATGTCCACATTCATGGAGGTCTTCCCTCTTTAATTAAACTCCTCTGGAAATAGGTTCATAGACCTGATTGAGAGGTATGTTCCTATGGTGATTCTAAATACAGTCAAGTTGACAGTGAAGATTAAATATCACAAACAGCCAGGCAACAAGCTGTTCCCTGTGGGAGTCATTTCAGATTGAAATAACAGAAAGGGTCCTGAGCACCAGGTGATCTGTTATATCCTGCAGTGATCACCACTTAGTAATGATTAACCAGGACTCAAATGTCATTGCAAAGAATAGCTTTGTTTTCATGTTCTGCTCCCCATCCCTGCCTTCTTAGACCTGATAGTAACTGTGTTCTCTGAAAACTCATAATCAGTTGAACAATATTCCTGTAGAGTGAAGAGACAGCAATTTGTCATAATCTCTTGACAAGGTAATGATAATCAGGCTCGCCTCCCACAATAAACATATCCATGAATAAGTAAAAGGGGCTGGTAAATGGCTTAGCTGATAAAGGCTCTTGCCAGGAAGCCTGACAATCTGAGTTTGATCCTGAGGACCCAGATGGAGGGAGGAGACAACTTCAAGTTATTCTCTGACTCCTGTTACTGACCTCCACAGGTGAACTATGGCACACACTTGTGCTCTCTCTCTCTCTCTCTCTCTCTCTCTCTCTCTCTGTGTGTGTGTGTGTGTGTGTGTGTGTGTGTGAGAGAGAGAGAGAGAGAGAGAGAGAGAGAGAGAGAGGTAAAAATAAATAAATGTAACTTTAAAGCAGATAAAACCTGAAATGAAGTTTCAGTCACAAAAAGCAAACAACATCGCACTGTGGTCAAAAGAAAAGAAGCACAAGGAGAGAACTCTCCATTTATCCAATATTCCTGTTTGGGGCATTTTATAAACTCTAAAAACAGGATCAGATCCTGGAAAGAAAATTGAATTCTACGATGCTAAGAAGGATAGATTTTCATGGTGGATATACGAGAAGACAGACTGACAGAGAAAAATCCAAGAATTTTCATGGATATCTGCCAAAATATTTTGTACAAAACGAAACCGAACAAAGACCACGAGAAACAAAGATGGGGGAAATTGTAGGAGATTTCAAAGTTCTAAACGTTGAAAATAGTTAGGCCCTAAGCATTCAAAGAGCTGATACTTTAAGCATGACCCAAAGTGCTTAATAGTAGCTAATGGTAGCTAATTAGCTAAATAGTGGTTAATTCAAGGCAATGCTATCTCAGTGGTTCTAAGGGCAGTTTCATCCCCCAAGGGACATTAACAATATTTAGACTTGTCTGAGGCTGTTATAACCATGAGGCTTCTGCTCATACTTACTAAGGAGAGGTTAGGGATGCTACTAAGCAATGTGCAGAGCACCCCTTAGTTCAAAATCCCCAAACACCAATTAATGTGCCACTGCTCAGCTTTAAGGCCAGTATGAACAAGCAAAAGCAAGAAAGCTTAAGGTACACAGTAAGGTCCTAAATAATAATAATAATAATAATAATAATAATAATAATAATAATAATAATAATAATAGCAACAACAACAACACAGGTATTAGATTTAAGTAATCACACAATTTAGAGGCCTTGTTCTGGTCCTGTACTCTATGTTCGTTACTGACAGGTTAGTACCCATCTTAACAAAGCTTTAAATTTTGTGGTTTGTCATATTTAGCTATTACTAAACTATAAATCAAAACAACATTCACACCTGAGGCCAGAGAGCTGTCTCCTTACTGTTCAACCCTGGTAATCCTTTGATCTCTGGAACCTTCTTAGGGACGCAAGATGACTGACTCCAGAAAATTGTTCTCTGACCTGCACATGTGTGCCATGGTACTGAGCACTTACACACACACACACACACACACACACACACACACACACACACACACCATATGCATGCATAATAATAAGATATTTCTTAAAGGCATCCAGACCTTTTTTTAAAAAACATCAGTATAATTCCAAAATAGCAGCAATGCCCATGATGTCCAGTGTATATTAAAAGTTTAATAAAGAGACAGGAAAAAATGAGCAGGTAAGGTGGTCAGAATAAACAGGCCCTAGCACAGCTATTGTCTCACTCAGCGTTTCTACTGACCAAAAGCAACTTGGGGAGGAATAGGTTTATTTCATTTTACACTTTCGGGTAAAAGTCCATCACTCAGGGATGTCAGGGAGGCACCTGGAAGCAGAGACTGAAGGATACATGAACACTACTTACTGGCTTGCTCCCCATGGCTTACCCAGCCTGCTCTTTATATAACCCAGGACAATCTACCCAGAAGTGCCATTGCCCACAGTGAATTGGGCACTCCCACATCACTTATTAATCAAGAAAATGCCCTAGAAACCTGCCCACAGACCAATCTTACTGAGGCATTATTTTCAATTACAATTTCTTTTATTTTTTTCATTTCTAAGTGAGTACATACCATTCATGTCCTTTTGAGTTTGGGGTCCCTCACTCAGAATGATAGTTTCTAGTTCCATCCATTCGTCTGCAAAATTCATGATGTCCTCATTTTTAGTAGTGGACTAGTATTCCATTGTTTAATTGAACCACATTTTCTATATTCATTCTTCAGTTGAGGGGCATCTGGATTGTTTCCAGCTTTTGGTTATTACTAAAAAAGCTGCTATGAACATAGGGAGCACGTGTGCTTGTGTTATAGTGGAGCATCTTTTGAGTGTATGCCCAGAAATAATATTGCTGGGTTTTCAGGTAGAACTATTTCCAGCTTTCTTTTAAACCACCAGACTGATTTCCAGAGGGGTTGTACAAATTTGCCATTCCACCAGCAATGGAGTAGTGTTCCTCTTGCTCCACATTCTCGACAGCATGTGCTGTCCCTTGAGATTTTTGAGCTTAGCCATTCTGATGGGTGTAAGAGAGACTTTCAGGGTCATTTTGATTTGCATTTCTTTGATGACTAAGGATGTTGAACATTTCTTTAAGTGCTTCTGCCCATCAGAGAGTCCTCTGTTAAAAATTCTCTGTTTGGCTCTGTACCTTAATTTTTAAATTAGATTATTCAGTTTCTTGGTGTCTAGCTTCTTGATTTATTTATATATTATCCCTTTTTAAGATATAGAGTTGGTGAAGATCCTTTCCAATCTGTAGACTGCCATTTTGTCCGATTCAGTATCCTCTGCCTTACAGAAGCATTTCAGCATCATGAGGCTCCATGTCCTAGGATATACAGAAAAGCATGGTAAGTCGTGGGGAGCAACCCAGGAAGAAGTGTTCCTTCATGATTTCTGCTTCAGAAGCACTGTTGATCTTAGTGCCTGAGCATTTGGTGTTCTCTTATAAGCGGTTATTAGCCCAAAATGTACGGGATACCCGTGCTACATTCCACAGACCCAAAAGAGCTAAACAAGAAGAAAGGACCAAGCAAGAATGCTTGAATTTCATTTAGAAGGGGAATAAAATAGTCATAGGTGGCAAATGGAGAGAGGAAAATGGATGGGAGAGATGATAGGGAGGGGAGAGGAGGGGGGTGTTCAGTACCAAGTGTGGGGAAGAGACTGGAGATGGGGCCAGAGGGCCAGGAGAATGAACAGAAATTGGTGGTTGGCAGGGTTGGGGGGCACTTCTAAGACATGTCAGAGACTTGGAATGGGGAAGGTTCCCAGTGATCTATAGGGGTCTACAAGAAATGCACGGACGAAAAAGGAGCAGAGACTGAGGGGATGGCCAGCCGATAACTGGCCCAACATGAGAGCTATCCAAAGGGCAAGCACCAATCCTGATACTACAAATGATACTCTGTTATACTTGTAGATAGGAGCCTAGCATATCTCTCCTCTAAGAGGCTCCACCCAGCAGCTCAGTGAAACAAACACAGAGGCCCACAGACAAACATTGGATGGAGCTTGTAGAGTCTGTGGGAAGGATGAAAGGTCCCAGTGGGGATAGGAACTCTACAGGAGAGTCAACTAACCCAGACCCTTAGGGGTTCTCAAAGACTAAACCACCAACCAAGGAGCATAAACAAGCTGGACCGAGTCCTCAGGCTACGTAGGTAGCAGATGTGCATCTCAGTCTTCATGTGCTTCAACAACTGAAGCAGAGCAAGTGCTGTTCCTAATGCTGCTACATGTCTGTGGATCCTGTTTCTGTGACTGGGCTGCCTTGTCTGGCCTCACAGGAATAGGATACATCTATCCCTACAGGGATTTGATGTGCCAGGGTTGGGGAATATCTAGGAGGTCCTTCCTCCTCCCTCTCAGATTAGAAGGCAAGGAAGGTTGGGAAGATTTTGGGAAGGAACATCAGAAGGAGGGGGCAATAATGGGGGTATAAAGTGAATGAATAAACAAACAAATAAATAAATCGAAAAGGAAAAATATTCTTTTTCAAATATTCCTTGTCTTATCAAAAAGACAAAAACCAACCAGAAAAGATGTTTAAACTGTATTTAAAAGCTTAGAAAAAAAAGAAAGAGAAAATGAACGAACAGATGTAATATCTCAACAGAAAAACAGAAAGATTAAAACACTAGAAATTTGGGGCTGAAGGGATAGATGAGAGGTTAGGAGCACTGGCTGTTAGAAAAGTTCCTGACTGAAATTCCCAGCAAACACATGGTGGTTCATAACCATCTGTAATGAAATCTGGTGCTCTCTTCTGGTATCCAGGTATACATGCAGGCAAAATACAAAATCAATCAATCCATCAATCAATCAATCTTTTTTTTAAAAAAATAGAAATTTATGGAGCTCAAATGTTAAATTTAAAAATTGCGGCCTGTAAATTAAAAACTAAGTATAAGAGATTAAATTATAAGATCCTGTAAGGAAAATAAAGGGCTAATGGCAAAATGCTAAGGAAAGGAACTGGGGCAGGAATGTTATTAGTAACTGTGGTGGTTTGTATGGAAATGGCCCCCATAGAACTCAGGGACTGAGACAATTAGGAGATGAGGCCTTGATGGATTAGGTATGTTCTTGTTGGAGGGGGTATGTCTTAGGGGTGGGCATTGAGGTCTCAGAAGTTCAAGACCAGGCTCAGTGGCTCACTGTCTCTCTTGTTGCTTGAAGATCCAGATATAGAACTCTCAACTACCTCTCCTACACTACCTCTGCCTGTGTGCTGCCAGGCTTCCAGCCATGACAATAGTGGAGTAAACCTCCGAAACTGTAAGCCAGCCCCAAATAAATGTTTTCCTTTATAAGACTGGCCATGATCAAGGTGTCTCTTCACAGAAATAGATACTCTAACTAAGACAGCTACTAACACTGGCTGGCTGCTGGGCTCCAGGAAGCTCCTGATGAGGAAGTCCAATATTTTGTCCGGCCTCCTAAGGTAAGGACACAGCAATACCTTCTGCAAGTTGTTAGCCTCTAACAGGTTCCTGACAAGGAAGTCTAAAGGCTGGGGTGGCTCATAAATTAAGGAATCGCCTTGCTCCTGGGAATAACACCCCTTACTTCCTACCCCATCCCCCAACCTTTCCTATATGGCCCCCCATCACCCATTCCACTTCCCCCATCTTTCCAATTCTACCCCTGTCCAGGCCACATCAACCTCCATTGGTAAGTACAGGCTTGAAGCTGCAGGAGAACAAAGCTGCAGATAGAGTCTACCACCTCAAGAAATCCCTCTGCCCATACAACCACAATCCCCCTATGGCACACATGCACTATCCTTACTCTGAGGAGAGGCTATCACCCTCACTGTTAAAGGACAATCTGTTCCCAGTGAAGTTGGTTTATTATTTCTCTTGTTTCCACATTGCCTCTATCAATCTCTATCCAACAGAACATATTAGAGTAATTGAAGGCAATACAGCATGAATTATCCTAACTAAATCGCAATGAAAAATTTAGGCAAAACTAAGCAGAGCCTCACTGAGCCATGAACATAGAAGAGTTCAATACACACACATCTATTCTCTAAAGTGAAAAGTTGTGGCATAGAAGATATTCAAAAAAAATTCTTTGTCCCTTTATTTTCTTACAGATTTGATTTTAAAAAAAATCAGGTCCAAAACTTTTGAAAAATTTTGAAATCTTCTGAGCAAGATATCCCAAAACCACATCATAACCAAACCTTAAAAGTCACGAGGAATGAAGCAGGAAAGGGGGTGGAAGGACAAGAGTGGTGAGGAAGTAACCACAACTAAAGGTGTGTGAAGAGGTTATCTAGGAACTACGTACTGCAGAATTTATGTAACTAACTAACGTAAGTTTTTAAAAGTCGTGGTAAAGTAGATGCACACTGTCTAACATGAAAACGGTAAAAATTATTACTGTCATTTGCTCAGAGACCATGTGAGGCAGAAGACAAAGAAAGAGCGTTTAAAAGTTCAAGGACAAAGTGTTTAATACTAAGCAGCAGCGCTGCCACTGATCGCTAACGCCAGCGATGCCTCTCATTTGCCAAGCTCCAGCCAAAGGAAAAGATGAGTAAGTAAGGAAGTGCTCGTGCCACAGATTGTACAAAGGAGACAGTCTGCAAATCCACCTGTGGTAAAACAACTAGCTACAAAAGGTACTCACACGAGTGCGCCCTCTACTAGAGGGGTGAAGAAACCTCATCGTTACAGACTTGGTACAGTGGCACTCACTCCGTGAAATCAGACACTGTCAGAAGTCCACTGAGTTTCTGATTCGCAAGCTCCCCTTTCAGCGTCTGGTGTGAGAAATTGCTCAGATCTTCAAAACAGATCTGCGCCTCCAGAGTGCAGCTATTGGTGCTTTGCAGGAGGCAAGTGAGGTCTGTCCAGCTGGCCTTTTTGAAGATATCAACCTGTGTGCCATCCATGCGAAATGTGTAACAATTATGCCAGAAGATATCCAGCTGGCACGCCTCAACTCACAAGCAAAGAACGTGCTTAAGAAGAGTCCACTGTGAGGGGAAACACTTCATTATCAAAAAAAGGTTTTCCTCTTCTTGCTATAAGTAGTTCTGAATGTCAGCTACTTTTTCCATGGGGTCAAAAGATACTAAGTATGTTATTGCCAGTGGAAACATATGGGACAGAATCAGATATTGGCACCTTTTCTACTTTCATTTCTATGTGATATTTTAATATAAATGCAATATATAAAGCACTAATGTAAGCAAAATGTTTCAGTGGATACATTTCAACAGCTCAACTTTATAACAATTATAAATAAACCTGTTAAAACTTTCTGGACAATGCCAGCATTTGGATTTCTTTGAAATAAGTAAATTTCTTATTGACAGCAATAATAATAATGATGATGATAATGATGATGATGATTACTAAACTTGTTTTTCAAAAATGAAGCAATAATAATTAAGAAAAAGTTTTTTTCCTCATGTGTTGAGAATGAAGCCCAGAGCATTAAAAAAGAAACAATGCCTTATTACTGAGCAGGGCTCCCAGCCCCAAAAGGTATTTTTGAATAAACAGAATAGGAAAAATTGTCACCAGGAAGTCTCTTCATCAAGAATTGTAACAGAGAGCTACTTGGATGAAGGGAGATAAAATTCCAAACTATGAAGAAAGGGAAGGGTGACATGGGCTCTTGTTTCTGCCTACTAAAGGGCTTCTATCCCTATGCACTCTTGGTGAGTGGAAAGCTGGGTGACCCCTACCTGTGGAAAGAGCTCATCAGCTTGTTGCCCTGATATTGAACTTGACCAAGATGAGCAATGTCATTTACCCATCTAACGTGGTCTCAAAAGCAAACTCTGTGGTTACATAAATCTGTAAAACCAGCACTCAGGTTACAAAAGTAGTGGATGAATTCAAGGTCAGTTTAGTTATATAGAAAGACCCTGACTCAAAACCAAACCAAACCAAACAACAATAGCAAAAAATAAACAAGGAACAAAATAAAACAAAAATAACACACATAAGAAGTGAAAGTTGACCGCATAAACCCAAACTTCACCCCTAAATAAAATGTTCTACTTGACCCAGAAACTGATATGAGCTGACCACAATCAGTGGCTGCATCTGTCCTCATTGCGTGCTCTTGTTGTCCTACTGATGGCACCTTCTAATTCCTTGAATGATGCCTTATTCTCTCTTACTACATGGCTTTCATCCTGTAATTGAGTCTCCTGCCTTCACCAAGCTTAGTTCAAGTCACCTTCCTTCACACCCAGGGCATTTCTCTGAGAGCTGTCCCTAGGTGTCCTTTAAGGGTCTGACAGCGCTTACCTCCCTCTATGGAACAGATAGATGTACTTGCCCTGTGACTGCTGGATGCTGTGACTTTCAGCATGATTGTCAACCAAAGGAGGGTAAGGTCAAGACTCTACTTTTCCATTCACTATTAAAACCACAACCAATCAGAATGACTCCCCATGAATAAATATTCGTGGGGGTGAAAGATTATCAAATATTAATAAAAATCAGTGGTGGAGGTTCTCAAGCACCCTCTTCAGGAATGCAGTCATTTGTAGTAGGAAACACAACTCCAAAGAGCCTCTGGGGCAGCAGGGACCACACTTCACAGGTTCCTGTGCATTCCAGGGGAGAAAATAGATCTTTGAAGCCAGTCCATGGACAGGGACTAAACAGCTATCTCTGCAGGAACTCAAAGCAAAAGCTGCATCTTTGAAAAGAAAGAAAAGTCTACACTTATTTTAAATCCTATGTAACCAGGAAGTGTTGTACCAGATGATACAGAAATATCTAGAAGATGGCAGTAAGCCAGTCATTTTTAACTCTCTTTTCTATTCTTTGAGGGAAATTTTACACATATGAAAAATTAAAGAATCTATAGAGTGTTATTGTGTTCAACTGCATCAACTTCCTAATTTTTTACCTAAGCAACGGAATAAAAACAAGACCATCTAGCAGCACTGCCAGCAACTGGAGAAACTTCTTGTCTAGCTTGAAATTGACTAAGGCCTTGAAGTGCCTTTTCTTCTTCTGAAGCTTCAACTATACACCCATTACTTAACATATGAGGAAAATTTCTATCATCAGGTTTGTGAGAAGCCACACTTATGTGGGAAATTTTTTCTTCTGTTACAAGCAGATCTTGTGATGGTTATGCAGGGGCTGCCTTCATTTCTGACATCTGGAGCTTTGTGCATCTCACAAAAGTGACCGTGGGCATTTGTAAATGACTGACAGTCCAACTCTGCTCATTAAATGCTTAAGTGTTAGGATGCTTCTGTCCTAAAGAGAAGCCTATAAGGGTGTCAGACTTGTTTTTTCAACCCTACCTTGTTTTTTAGAGTTTAGAATAACTAGGACTTTGTTAAGATGGTCTCTCATTCTTTAAGACTGGTACAAAGTGTTCTATTGGGCCAGGTGTTCTGACTCACCAGCATTCCAGCCAGTGCAAATGACATGACAGAAGACACATCTGAACTAGGCATAAATCCAGGTCCACAAGCACAAATTTCTTTGCTTTACCAAGGGATAGAACTCAGATGCTTTTTCTAACACATTCTCCCTTTTGTTCTCTCTCTGCTACACATCCAAATGCATTTACATGCGTTCATGTATGTGTATTTTGCACATAAGGCATGATCACACATCACACTGATATGCACAAATGCACACAGCCATACTCACACATAGGTACAGACTGACATAGCCCATAGGATAGATGTTAGAATTTTCTTGAAGCAGGCTGGGGAGATGGTTCAGTTACTAAAATGTTTGCCATGCAAGAATGAGGACTGGAGTCCACATTAAGAGCTGGGTATGACATTGAACTTCTGTAACTCCTGTCCTGAGGGTTTAGACAAAAATGCATTTTGGGGTCTCAATGGACAGCCAGTCTAGCTTAATTGATGAGCTCCAGGTTCAGTGGGAGGCCCTGTCTGGAGAAATATGGTAGAGAGTAATGTTAAGTCATGTGTTACTCGGTATTGAACTGTACCCTTCTTACCCATGAAGCAAGCAAATTAATCAAAAGAGACAGGATCAAATCCCACTTATAACAGTTTAGGCGCTTAACTAAATCAGTACAGGTGAGTAAATCCCCTTTAATTCTGTTGGTGGGTGATGTATTTGATACTGAAATACTGTCCAGATAAAGTGGAAAATATAGAGTAATACATGCAATGTTGAGAAAAATGCTAACATGCCAAAGACTCCTAACAGGAGATCATATTTATCTGTATTAATCTTGACCACTGCATCAGGAGTTTTTACCTGAAGGGACTGCAATCAATAAACAGCTCCCAAGAGAAAGAAACCCTGACAGCTGGGGCACAGGATGGGCTTCCTCTATAATGTGGGTTGACTAAAAGACACTCAGCAAGCTGGCCCTGGGGATACTATAGTGCCTCAGCCAGTATCCACTGCTCTACTTGAAATTAAAACCAAGTCTCACCCAAAAGGAAGTCCTGGTGCACCTGGTTTAACAGAGCTGACGCCTCTTGGTAACCTCAGTCCCTATTCTAGCTAACTTTGTGTCACCTTGCCATAAACTAGAGTCGTCTGAAAGGAGTGAACTTCAATTGAGAAGATGCTTCCATAAGATCCAGGTTTAGAATATTTTAACTAGTTATAGATGAGGGAGGGCTCAGCACTAGGTGATGCTATTCCTGGCCTGGTTATTCTTAATTCTGTAGGAAAGGAGGCTGAGCAAGCCATAATAAGCAAGTCAGTAAGCAGCATCTCTCCATGGCCTCTGCCTTAGCTCCTCCCTCTAGGTTCTGCTCTGTTTGAGTTCCTGTCTTGGCTTCCTGAAGTGATGTGCCATAATGGTAGAAGTGTAAGCCCAAACAAACCCTTTCCTACCCAAGTTGCATGTTGGCCATCATGTTTCATTACAGCAATAAGTCCCTGACTTCACTTCTAAGTAAAAGTTGAAAGCATGCATGTGTTTTCTTCGATATTTTCTCATAATTTCTTCCACTGTCTAGTGAGGTATCAGCTCTTACCCAAAATTCATAGCAGAAGACATGAGGTCCCATCATAAATAGATACAGTGCCTTTAAGACCTCTGTGGGAAAACTCTGCTAATTAAAGTAGAAGTCAATCATGATGGGACAGCCTCTGGACTCGGTCCAATATGGGAGACTCCCTTCATTAGCAGGTTTCTCCTTTGCTGACCTTGTCTAAGGAACTCAAAGCCCCCATATCTGCCTCTTCCTGAGGAATGTCACATAGACTCAATTAGATTACAGGAATAATTTCCTTTCTCCCAGTAAAGCCTATTCATCCAACAGCTGACACTCCAGAAATGCTTCTCCACGTGGCATTCAATGTACCCTAAGCCCCCAGCTTCTATATGGAGGTCTGTGGGTCTCCCTGCACTCATGGATCATCAGCCATATGGTCAGTAAGGGTAAAGGGAGTAGAGACATCGAGTGGAAGTTTGGAAACCCTGTGAGTGCCTACAGAGAATAACCACACCAGGATCACCTATCAGAAGGAAGATCTACTTTACTTAGGTTGATACAAAGCTTATGAAGTTTTAGTGTACTGAGGGTAAGAACATCCAGGATGGACAACATCAGACAGAGCTCAGGGAGTCTTGTGGAAGATTGGGGGTTATAATTGTGAGACCCAGAGGGGTCAAGGACATCACAAAAAGACCTATAGAGTCAACTAATCTGGACTCATGGGGGCTCACAGAGACTGAATCACAAAGCAAAGAGCATGCATGGCCTGGTCCTAGGATCCCTACACATTACATTGGTCGCAGATGTGCAGCTTTGTCTTCATATTGGTGTCCTAACAATTGGAGCAGGGGCTGTCTTTGACTCAGACTCTGTTGTTTGCCTTTGGATTCCTTTCCCATAGCTGGACTGCCTTGTCTAGCGTCAGTGGGAATGTGCTTAGTCTTGATGTGACTTGATATGCCAGGGCAGATGTGTGAGGGTTTGGGGGGATGTGAGGGGCTCCTCTTATCTGGAGAGAAGGGGAAGAGGGAATGGAGAAAATGAATGGGAAGGTGAGACTAAGAAGAGAAGAAGGAGGGTGTGTGTGATCAGGGTGATCAGGGTGTAAATCAAAATAAAAAAAATCAATGGAAAAATAAAGATCCCTGTCTTTGTCAGGGTTTCTATTGCTCTAAAGAGACACCATGAGCACAGCACCTCTTGCTTATAGTTCTGAGGTTTAGTCTATTATTCAACATGGTGGGAAATATGGCAATGTGCAGTCAGATGTGTTGCTGGGAAGGGAACTGAGAACTCTATATCTTCAGCAAGCAGAAAGAGATGACTTGAGCCTCTGAGATGTCAAAACCATGTTGGGGTCAACATGACATAGTTCCTCAAGTAAGGCCACACCACGTAATAGTACCACTCCCTATAGATAAGTATTCAAACACAAGAGTCTCTGGCGGGTCATTCCTATTCAAACCACAACAACCCCCAAGTGAAAGATGAGAAACCCCCCTCTGTCTGTGGGCCCTATGTTATCTAATAGGAGAGCAGGATCCATGTCAGAAATACACCTGTAAATGGACCTGCAAATCTGATTTCCTCGAACACACTGACCTCCGATCTGTTGGTAATCACTGGAGACTACAAATACACACAACAGGAGGGTACTTGCCATTTACCCTGGTGAACCTTGACTTAAACAAACGTGTATCAACAATACTTCGAACAGCGTCATTCTTGGTTTTGCTTTTCTTTTTGTTTTTATAACTTGAAATTTACAGGTATTATCAAAGACTTGACCTGGGCTTCAAATCCAGCAGTGGTGAGAAAGATACTTTTGCTGAGCAATGAAGCTCTCCTTCAGAACTGAAGCCAGTGGACTATTCTTTAGACAAACTTTGGAGAAAGTGCTTAGTGGCTTGGAATGCATGAAGGGTCCTATCTTGTTCAGGATATGAAGATTATAGATTCAACTTTTCTCTCTTTTTTTTAAATCTTGCTAAGATGCCCAAATATAATTCCTTCTGGTCTGTATTCAATATTTTAGCAGCACTGCTTCCATTCAAGTGAGGACAGACTCTTGATCTTCCTGCTTCTATTATCACCTCCATCATTGCCACTTGGTTTCTGGTGAAAAAAAATACTACTGATTCAATAAAATATGTTTCACTATTAACAAGATCAGGTTAATATTGGATAAATTTATTAACATTGTCTTCATTTAAATTTTGTTGATATTGAATTATTTATTTCCTACATGTCATAGTGGCCAAGCTGTGTGACTATATAGTATGCATGTTAAATACATTCATAAAAGACACTCAATTTATAAACAAATGTCAAAAATGAACTTAACTACTGTAGGCTACTGAAGAGCTAGTTACAGAATTTTGAGTATAGGTCAGCATAAGAACTCTCTCTAAAGAATGCTTTCTCTGTGCAAGCTATTTTAACTTCTTACTGCTTTTGAAGAGCTGGAAATTGACAAGTAGTAGCAGCAGATAGTGATTATACAAAACACTGAATATTATTCCAAAACATAACTATTTATCTAGCCACTCCCCACACATATATTCATACAGATGCACATCTACATAGCTGCACAAATCATTCTCACATATGAAAATGTAAAGGACTTCAGAGCAACAAATCCTGAATTATCTTGAATTATATTCCTGATACTCTGTTAAATCTTAGAAACTGGGGTTTGCAATTTTCCTCTATAAGGTTCAAGTCAGTGTACTACAAAAAATGATTATGAAAAATTTTAAGATGGGTCCATTTAAATAAAAAAAGTATCTTTAATGTTGCCAGCTGTGGTAGTATACACCTTTAAGCCCAGCACTTAAAAGCAGAGGCAGGGGGATCTGTGCAAATTGGAGGCCAAACTAATCCCCACTGTGAGCTGCCATTATTAGGCTGGGAGCTCCACAGAAGAATATTCCCTAGTATGTGTGGGTTTAATCATCAACCTAGCAACACAAAAGATAAATTTAGTAATAAAAGGAAGCCTTGGAAAATATATGCAGCTATTTGCTCACAGCTGTCCATCACTACAGTCTGGTTCCTATGCACATAATATGCTAATCATGAGGTAGTTCACTGAGAGTTAGATAATACCTAAGCTGACCTCCTCATAGAGACAAGTCCAGGATGCCTCATATACTCATAATGACAATAAGAAGTTTCTGCTGTGACCCCTGAATATTTACCACATCTTCACCCATGCTCATCACATGAAAGAAGGAGTTGTCAGATTTAGTCCAACTTAGCTAAAGGATTGTTGAGGTATAATTTTAATTAACTACATTGTAAATGCTTTAGCCTGTCTCTTTGCTGCAGGGATTCTCTGGATTTTTAACATTTTAATGAGCATTGGGACTCTGCAAAGGAAGACAAAGAGGCAGAATTTGCAGCATCTCACAAATGTATTCACCCCCAGGTTTTATTTTTTACTGAGCACAACACAATTAGTCAAGTGTCTTTCCTATGCCAGACACAAGAGAGAACTCCTATCCATTTTCAACACAGCCTTAGCAATAAGAAGCCTTCAAAGCCACTATTCCACAAGGCTCTCTTGAGGCAAGCCCCAACTTTCCATTCTGGAGGTGGAATACACATGAGCCACAACTATGAAAGTTTGTCAAAACTGATGAGAAGCTTACCTGCTTTCCTTGATGTGTATGTCTAGTCCAGATGGCTATGCTGACAGATACTGCTGGCATCTTCATTTGTAAACTGGATAGATTTTAGTCCTTGCTGCTTGAATTATATATTCCCTCATCAGTGACCCAGCTTAATTTTCTCTTTCTATGGGATGCCATTTATACCCTGTTTATCAAGTTAAGCATCCTAACCTAACTTCTGAACTTGATAAAATAAAATAAATTCACTGAGGGCCCTGCTGGAAATCACAAAGCTCTCACATTTTGCAGCTTATGGCAATGAAGGGTAAAGGATGTAAGCTATGTGCAAGGCCACAATGTTGATTATCCTCAGAGTGAAGTTCACACACAGAATTCAAAGCCTCAAAGACTATTTGAGTCACAATGACATTTGATAACCATTCAACATTCCCAACCTGGTCACATTTTAATTTACATGTAGTTTTCCCTTGTGTGTTAGTTACTGTTCTATTGCTATAGAAAGACACCACAACCAAGAAAATGTATAAAATAAACCATTAAATTGGGAGGTTATTTGCATTTTCTGAATGTGAGTCCAGGATTATTGTGGCAGGGACACATGGCCTAGGAGAAGTAGCTAAGAGTTTATGTCAGCAAGCATGAGTCAGACAGACAGAAGAACAGACAGACAGACACACACACATACACACACAGGGAGGGGGGAGATATGCATATGGCATGGACTTTTAAAACCTCAAAGCCCACTCCTAGTGACACATCTCCAACAAGACTGTAGGTCAATCCTTCCCAATCAGTTTTACCAACTGTGGAGAAAGTATTCAAATATATGAGGGTATGACGATATGAGAGCCATTCGCATTTGAGGTGCTGCATTTCATTCCCTGCCTTCCATAGGGTTGTAGCCATATTATAAAGCAAAAATGCATTTAATGCATTGAATTCACCTTCAGAAATCCTCATAGTCTTCAGACTCAACACTGTTTCAAAATGCAAAGTCTAAATCTCTTCAAAGACTCAAGACAATCTTTTACTTGTAACCCCCTGTGAAAGAAAAAAAGTAAATCACATACTTCTGACATACAATGGCACAGAGTAGGCATTGCCATTCCAAAAGAGACATAATAAAGAAATACTGGGACAAAGCTGGGAAAATTCTAAATCTGTAGCTCTATGAGATGGCTCTGCCCTTCTGGTTTTACTATCACTTCTTTCTCTTGGGCTGGTTCCACTTTCCTTGGCAGACATAGTTCTGGCACCTCCAATATCCTGGAGTCTCCAAACAATCCAAGCTTCACCTTCACAGCTCCACAAATGGCCTCCCTGGGCCTCCATACAGACAGAGACACCCCCTGCCACACAGCTGGCCTCAAGCTTTCCTTAACTAAAGGAAACTACACCTTCATGATTCTAAAGCCAGGACTTCTTGGTTTACGCTACCAAATTCTCTCGCCTGCTAGGTATGGAGCCTGCTCCCCTCACTGAACTACATTTGCATTAACTTTGGTTTGTTGATGTTTTCCTTTGTTGCATAAGTTTTCCTTTTTCAGGTTGCAGATTAGTTGGGTGGAGTCCTGCCTTGAGGGCACCTCTCCCTTTTATTCCATTTCACATCAGGTCTCTCCTCTTCCTCAGAGCAAGCCTGCAATCCTGAATTTCCCGGTACTCTTTTCCTCCTCAAACTATCTTCAGACCTTTTTTGTCCACCTGCTCTTTTTCACTGTAGTCCTACATAAGAGTAATCACTAATAACCACACAATATAGTCAACATTAAGCTGTCCTGAAATCCTCTCTACCAAAGAAATTCATCCTGGTTTCTTCAATTTAGCCACAGGTAGATACTTAGGACAGGCAAAGAGCAGCCACATTTTTACCAAAATATCATGAGAATGGTCTCTAGCCTAGTTGCAATCTGTTTTTCTCTGAAATCTCTATAGTCTATAGTATACTCAGAACTGCTGTCTTTCAAATCTAGTGGACTGGCCCACTGAGC
This sequence comes from Rattus norvegicus, assembly GCF_021556685.1. NCBI lineage: Eukaryota > Metazoa > Chordata > Mammalia > Rodentia > Muridae > Rattus > Rattus norvegicus. The sequence continues at coordinate 120,678,163 of NC_141534.1, forward strand.
ACTATTTATACCCTATTACTGCTTTTCTATTCTTCCATATCCCTGCCAAAATCAGCATGGTCAGACCTATCACAGCAATATACCACCTGTTGTAGAAATTTTTAATCCCAATCCAGTGTTGCTACCCTGCCTTTGACCATTTAGTTCCAAGATAAAAGACACACAGAACCTTCGTATTTACAATAAGTCTTAATCAGCACAGAGCTGGGCAGATATTTAGATAGATAGATAGATAGATAGATAGATAGATAGATAGATAGATAGATAGATAGATAGATAGATTGATTGATAGATCATACATACATACATACATACACACGTAAAGAGATACAAAGATAGACATAGATAGACTAAAGCTTCTGGCTTGGGGCCTACTTACAATTCCAGAGGCTGAGTTTATGAAAATCATGGCAGGGAGCATGGTACTAAAACAGTAGCCGAGAGCCAATATCCCATCCACAATCACAAGGCAAAAAGAGACATCACTAACTGGGAATGGCGTGGGCTTTTGAAACTTCAAAGCCCATCCCTAATGCTATACTTCTCCAATAAGACTATGCCTCTCAATTCTTCCTAAACAGTTCCACCAAGGGCAGACCAAGTGTTCAAATACATGTGACCATTCTCATTCAAACCTCCATACCTCCTGAGAATCCCCATGTATTTGGCAATTTCATAAACATGATACTATTCAAACAAATGTGCTTTCTCTTGAATAGTATCATACACTTAAGTAAAGCACTGATTTCAGTGTTAGGTTGCTCATGTTTAGGTACTAAACATATTGTTTCCACCAATAGGACATTAGTACAATGAAGCAAGAACTGCTAAGTCCTGAAATATTGGCTTCTGATATCCTAATCCATCCATTAACTGGCTCATTCTTTTATTGTTCACCCAAGAACAATGAATCAGGTTAATATTTTAAATGTCAGCTGTGTACCTGCTGTGAGGGTTACAGCTAGGTTTGTAAAAGGCATGATCCCATTCCAAAGAATATCACAGTTGCAGAATAGTTTCAGAAAAAGTACTAAAAGCCAGAATATTTGTACAAGAACTAGGAAAATTGTACCCCAAATATGTCACCTTTTTACAGGCTGTTTTTTGAATTACAACCACAGCTACCTCAGACCCAGTGTCTCTCTAATTTCATCCAAATTCTGTCTCCTACCTCACTTTCCCTCCTATCGTAGTTACTGTCCTACAATAAAATGTTTAAGTTGGGATTTAGTTACAGTTTCCAAGGGTTAGTCTATGATCATCATGGTGGGTAGATGGCAGAAACAGACAAGCAGGCATAGTGATGGAGAAGTAGGTGAGAGCTCACATCTGATCTGCACATTACAGACAGAGAGAAAGCAAGACTGGGCTTTGTGTGGACTTTTGAAATCTCAAAGTTCCACCCCCCAACATATCCCAGTGACTTCCTCCAATAAGACAGCACCTCCCAATCCTTCCCACACTGAGCATCCCTCCCCCATCATTCCAACCTAAGAGCCTAGGAGGGCTACTCTCATTCAAATCATGACACTCGTAAAACACTGAAAAGGTCCTTGAAAGATTGTTTTAAACTTATCTTGTGAGTGCTGGGGTTGGGGTGGGGGGTCATAGAGTAGGTTGCTAGAGTCAGTTCTCTAATTCTCCATTGTGGGTACTTATGATTGAACTCAGGTTGTGAGGCGTAAGGGTGTGCACCTTTTCCTTCTGAGCCATCTTGCCAGTTCAAGGAAAAGACAAGTTTATTTATAGAACTGAAGACTGACTCCCCTAGCCAATTAGCTCACAGAATTAATAACATCCCACAGAGAACCCAGACAAATGCTGACATAAGCTATCCCCATCCTGAGTCTTTATGTACCTCATGGAAAATACTTTCTCTTTTTTGTTTGAAACCTCACTGCCACCCATCTCCTGAGAGGGTGAATTTCTAAACCCTGCTGGGCTGTTGGTAGAGTGAACCAGATACATTTCTCTGCCTTTTCTCCTCTTTACTTGCCCACAGCTCTAGCACTTCAACTGAAAAACTGAACCTCTGAGAAAGAAGTATCGTTGGCCCCCACAGAGGGAGTTAGGAGAATTCAGAAGCATCCCTGAATCAAACTTTGGGGGTGGAAGACTGAGTACCAGAGGGCACTTTGTAGAGAGATATCTGGGCTGTAGTAAGGAACAGTGAAGGTTTAAAAAAAAATCCTGAGAGGAACTCAGCTGCAGACAAACCAAGGCAACACCTAAGGTGTAACAACCATATCCATAGTGCTAGACAGAAGAGGTTGGAGGTCAGGGACAGGAAGTCAACAGCAAAAGTGCAGGCTGCTTCCTAGAGTGGGAGAGCCAGGTTTACTTCATAACTGTTATTCTAGGCCTGGGAAGCTCAGTTTAGTATTGCTGCCATTTTGGATACGGTAATTTTTTCGAGGGCCACCTTGTGTATTGTAGGGCACCTAACAGAATTTCTGGATCCCACTCACAAGATTTCAGTAGCTAGAAACTTCTGAGTCCCTCCCAGAAGAAAAACTGGTACCCACCCAAAAATCATTCAAGCATTTTCACAGTTCAGGTGGAATTGGTCAAAGACTAGAGGCAAGACCGGAAAAGGGTCTGGGGAAGCCTCATAGGCAGGGTCTGGGTCAGGGTGGAACAGAGTGCCCCATTATAAGTGTTTGTCAGTATGGAGGTAAGGATTTACTGTGAGATTTCTTAGCATGAAGCAGGGAAGAGTATTAGTTGGCTTTCCACTGATATGACTGCGTTTAGTCATAAAACCATTAACCTAATGGTGAGCCACTCACTGTCAGGGATTTCAGTGTGGCCTCACTTCAGTCTGTGGTACAATGGCAATCATAGCTAAAACATTTGAGTGGAGGAAACTGTTCAGTTTGTTAGACAGCAAAGAGAGAGACCGAAGGCCTGAGGGACCCAACATCTCCTTCAACAGCATGTCCTACAACCTTACCCCAGTAGGTTTATCTTTTACAGATTTTCAGAAGTCATAAGTTGACAATCATGCCTATAATGCATGGATATTTGGAGATATTTAAGACCCAAACCATAACAAACCAATAGAAGCTAAGTGTTTCTTTCTAGATATTGCCACTTTACAGGCAGTCAGTGAAGCCCTGGCAGTGCCTTGAGTCTCCTAGGGAAATGTTTTGGAACAAGCAATTGAATAAGAGAGTAGGGATGTGGACCCAGATAGCAAGGAAACACAGGACAAGAAATTAAGAGAACAAGAACACTGAGAACAAGAGAACAGCTATCACTAGAGTACCTAGAATAAATATGGCCAACAGTCCAAAGAGTAGAAAAATACAGGGAAGAGGGAAATGGTGAGAAGAGTGGAGGAAGAGTAAGAAGAGCCCAACACATCCCAACACCAAAGACATTTAAACTGCCTTGGGAATCAGATGCCTTTCTGTGTAGCTATTATCAGAACTGCTCTGTTTGTCTTTCTACCTCGTGTGCAAATCTGTACTATTAACTTCAGTGTTCTTGATAATTCCATTATCATTCCTCCACATCCAAGTGACAAGTCCCAGCTTCACTTCACCTAATCCCTTTTTATCCTTTGATAGCTAATGTAAATATAGATATTGATATAGCAATGTAGTTTCCCAGAGTTCCAAAGTCAGCTAGTTCTTGTGGATTGCCAAGGCCACTGTCTATAACAAATCTAAGTTTATTGGTTATATTGCCATCTTTCCAAAGTTCCATTTTAATCATTTTATTCCCCTACTCAGCAGCCATCTCTGCCTATCATATGAGCTCAGTTCCAAATCTGCCCACCTTATATTTTGGCTGTGAGCCTAGCCTTTAACGGCTGAGCCATCTCTCCAGCCCATGCCCAACTTAACTTGTTATCCTCTTTTATGAGGCCTCACCTATAAATTCCCACAATGAATCTGTGATCTGACATCAGTCTAAATCTTGGGTGTTCTACTCTTATTGTCTTTTCTCATGCTGTTTTTCCTGCTTGGAGAGGCACTGTCCCATCACCTGCCTGCCATCAACATCACTTCCTTCAGGCATGCCTCTCTGCTTTCCAGGGCCTCAGCTGCCTAAGGCTTCTTTTCATCTCTACCTCCCAGTACATTATTATCTATATGCTTACTGTATCCTCCCAGGTGGCAATGGATTTCCCAGGGAACCAAAGGATTGCATCAGTAAAGATCTGCATGTGGTCAATGCTTTTGTAAATGCAAGCTGAGAGTGAAGTAAAAATCAACAAAGAAGTAATTTCAGTATCATCCTGCTGTCTGATTTTTTTTACTATTATGGGAAAATGGACACCAAGGGACACAAGTACTAGTTGGAAATTCTCCACTTTAATTAAAGAAAGATAAGGATAAGGACTTGAGGGAGAAGAGAAGAAGAAAGAGGCTCTGGCTTTGTCTACTGTGTGCAGACTTGCTATGAAAACTGGAAAAGAGAAGAAGGGAGGTAAAAACAAACAAGCACCATTTAGAACTTCGATCTTTCCAGAATTCACAGACAGAAGGTACCATATTATATAATAAATAAATGAACAAGTGAATAATAAATTTGGAAACTAGAGTGATAGTTTGACAGTTAAAAGCACTTGCTGTTTTTTCAGAGGATTTGAGTTCGGTTCCAAGCACCCACACAGCAGCTCAAAACAAGCTGTACCTCAAATTCCAGGGGATCCGATGCACTCTCTTTGACTTTTCAGCCATTAAATGCACGTTTGAACACATACAGAAAAGCAAGCAAATCATTCATAAAAATAAAATAAAATGAGTATTTTAAAAGTAGTATTTAGTTTGTCTATTGTTAATTTTATTATATAATTGGCATGATAATTTCTGTTAATGTAAAATATATAGTGTGCTCTCTTTATCTGTATGAATACATCCCAAACTCCCGATGAATACCAAAAACTTGAACAATACTGTCAACTTGATATAACCAAGACTTATCTGAGAGAAGAACCTCAAACAAGAAATTGCCTAGATTAGACTGGCTTGTATGGAACTGCCATGATTTCTAAGTGATTTAGGAGGACCCAATTCACAGTAGGTCACACCATTCCTGAGCAGATGATTCTGAAACTGTATGAAAAGAAATCTGAGCATGTGCCAGCCTGCAAGTATCCTCCTCCATGCTTCCCGATCATCTTCTTTGGATGTGAAATAAACTTTTGGTCTTAAGGCTCTGCTGCATAGTATAGCAACCAGGCTTGCCTTCGAATTCCTATCTTGATTTCTTTCTGTGATGGACATGAATCTAGAGTTGATAACTAAAACCTTTTCTGGGGCTCCAAAGATACCTGCTCCTCCAGGGGACTCGGGTTTAATTGTCAGCACCAATATGTCTGTTTAAAACTACCTATAACTCTAGGTCCAGATGTTCTAACCCTGTCTTCTGCCCTGTATGTAGCAGGCACACACACATAATAAACATACATCCAGATAAAACATTCACATTCATTAAAAATAAAGTGTTTAAAATGTAAGTTTTCCTTTCCTAATTTGCCTTTGCTCCAAGTAGTTTCTCTTAGTAACAGAAATGAAGGTAAAATACCACATCTACTATTTTCCTATACATGTTCACACAAGTTTAAAATACCACATCTACTAGTTTCCTATACATGTTCACACAACTTTTCCATCTTGCCCAAGCATTTGCCACACATTGCAACCTTTATTTTTACAACTTAAAATGACTTGAAAAACTATCAAGAACTGCTCTTGTCATTTTACTATAGACTAGATGGAATTGATCTTCTCACCATAGAACTCAGCAACTTCAGCATATTATTGTGCTTTTTTTTTCTTATTGATAGCTTCCACCTTATTAGTCAACAAAAGCACCTTTGAGTTTTCATTACAATATCTGTTTCCAGTGTCAACTCTTGGTGTTTAGGATAGTATTAGGTGCAACAAAAATAAAATTATTTTTAACACAAGTCCTGTAACGTGATGACAGTTGATTGAATGAACAACAGACATGACTTAGTCACTAAGGGACTAATGGGTGAGTTGTATATACTTAGTGAATATGCTACATGATTCACATCCTAGGTAAGACAACTTAAGAGGCAGCTATCCCATTTAAACTAAACCATGTAAGGTCCTAGTTAGTTGATACCCCAAACCGCAGACTCAACTGTTTAAGAAATATCCAACGGGCATACTTGGCTACAAGATCTGCAGGACCCATGCTAAAAGAAATGCAAATACTCGTCTTAATTTTACTGAGCACAAGTCTCCATATTCCTGCACAAACCAGATGCTGATGTGATCAGGCCTGCTGTCATTTAAATGAGTAAGGAAGCTTGATCACCGACATGTCTGGCAAGCTGTCTATGATTCTATGTTCCCACAGTTGATAAATGAAGTCACAGTTCAGCCTTCTACCCTCCTGCCCACTGGCCTCAGTGAGGGCAACATCTACATCTCTGGGCTTTTCTTTTGGGTTATTTCATATTTTTAATCACTCCTTGATCTAAAAGAATTAAGTCATGGCAAAATGATTTCTGCTAAGGTCTTCCTCAAGAAACCAGTAAGCACAAGCCTACAAACATAGAGAGTCATGCACCAGGTGGGCCTTTTGCAGGATTCTGTTCTAAAGGCAGAGCATAGGTGATCTGAGAGGACAGTGGGAGTCTGGAAAAAAGACTTAAAAACCCTCAAAAGCTACAAGAGCCAAGAACAAGCTTTGTGGAAAACTCTATTGCTCTAGTCACAAAGCAAGCATACATTCCCATGTGAATAAAGAATGAATGCATTATTTACCTCACTAGAAAGAGTCCAGCAGGATGGCAAAGCTAGTTCACTGAGTTCACAGAACAAGTTCCAGAGTGTCTTCCAGGAAAAAGGAGTAAGAATTCCCTGAGGTTCATTTTCTAAGTAGAGACAAGCTGTGATAATGCTCTAAGAAGCAAAAGGGCAAAGGGGACAAAACAGAAATGCTGGACTTTGGGTAGAAATGTCCCTACTTGATACCAAAAATCTGTACCTCTACTGACAAGGGCAAGTTCACAGTCACCTGTAAGGTCTCAAAATATAAAATGGCCACAGTCACAAAGTCTAATCCCAGGGATAGCAACATGACAAAGTACAGAGCAAAAGTGACTTTGTTGAAGTAGTTGACTAAGTCAGTTGACTTTGAGCTCAGGTGGCTTTAATCTAATTTCAAACACCCTTAAAATAAATTTTCTCCATCTGGTGACAGAATGGAAAGTTGATGACAGAATGGAGTAGGGGGGAAAATTCTGAGCTTTGGTGATGGAAAAACAGTATGCCCCAAATCCCAGAGTTCCTCCAGATTTAGGAGCATCTCAGTTTGATGAGTAGTGGGAAATGGGAGCTCAATCCTACAGCCCCAATGCCTAGAGAACAAACAGTACCTAAGTGAAGAGAACATAAGAATAAGAACAGTCCATCTCCTCGATCATTTGTACCCTTCCCAGCCGGCTTCAAGTTCTTATGATTTCTGTTCAATCCTAATGCATAGGGGGCTATTACAAAGCACCCTGTCTTCAGATCAATGCTGTGGTTTTCAAACATTTTTGTCAACTTAACACTCACAGCATTGCCCCATGTCTCTGAGGGACACACTCTTTCATTATTAGTGACTATACAAATATTCATGAAATAATGAATATCATGGCCTAAAGCCATGATAGTGCTAAATATTATAACAAAGATACTAATTTAAACCAGGCATAGTAAGATATCACAGCAATAGTAAATTAGGACAATATTCTATAATAAAATGTCATGGATAATATCTACCTGTCTCATTGTATTTATCCTTTTTATAGTAGTGTAATAAGTTAGATAGCTACTAAGTGACTGGTGACACATATAGCATGGACACATAGGTCATAACAAGAACTCACAACCAGGCTGAGATAGAAGAAGACAGCACAAACTTTGATCATGATGTTCCAATTATTATGCAACTTAAGGCTTATGATCTGCTTATTCTAGAATATTACTTTTTAATATTTGTTACTTCATAAGTGACCTCAAGCAACTGAACTATTAGAAAGTAAAACCACAATTATGGAGAAGGACTATTATATTTGAGGTTAAAATTTGACAAAACACATACTAACATTTTATTAACCAAAATGTGTCTCCTTAAAATGTGTATTCTAAAGTCCTAACCCTCAGGAACTCATATCAGGCCTTTATTTGGAGATAGACTATTTAAAGAAGCAAATTAAAATAAAACTATATTTATTAAACATAATCCAGTATAATAACTATCCTGGATAAAACAGGATATTGGAACATGGCCACACAGAGGAAGCCCAGTGGAAGACTCTCAGAGAAGGCAGCTATCTGCAGTCTAGGGAGAAAGGCCACAGGAACAACCAACCTTGTTGATTCCTGGACTCCAGCACTAAGAGAGAGTGTGTCTCTTTTAAATTCTCCAGTTTATAGTACTTTGTTAGGTCACCCTGAGCAAATCTAACTCAAGGTATACCTGAATGTTTCTTTTTACTAAAATTTATGTATATTTATGTGTATGGATGTTTTGCCTAGATGTATGTCTGTGCATCATGTGCAGGCTGAGCCCAGCAGGGTAAGAAGAGGCCGAAGTCACATAAAGTTGTGAGCAACCATGTGGGTGTGGGGAAATGAACCCAGGTTGTATCTTCAGATTCTGAACTTAAAAAACAATAAAAAATAAAAGTTTCCCATTATGCAGACCAGGCTGGTCTTGAATCTATAGAGATCTTCCTGCCCTTGACTCCCCAGTGTTGGTATCAGAGACATGGCCAACACATTCAGATCTATTCTTTCTTTTTTTTCATCCTCTTGAGTGCTGTTTGCAAACGAATATATTCCAGAGACACAAGTGGACATCTCTTCCAAGCTGAATAACAGAATTCTAATAGTCTCTGATTTCCTACACTAGTAAAACAGGACAAGGTTTTGAAATGAAAAATTTCATATGTCTGATTCAGACAATCAGCTTGAAAGATGGGGGCTAAATCTGGAGCTTCCACAGTGGAAATTAACTCCCCCAATCACTCCAGAGACATATGCAATAAATAGTCCCTTCTATATCCCTTTGAAGTATTGTACATGAGTTTATAGACAGAATTGCAATTTTTCAGCTTTTAATACAATTATGTTCCACTCTCTGGTTGTGTCTTGGTTGCATGACTCCTAAGTCATACATCAAGGGAAAAAAAAGCAGTGGTCATGGAGATTTGGTTTCATTCATTCTGGAAATATAGGCTGAAGTGGCACAGCTAGGGCTTGGTAGAATCAGTTTTATATGAAAGACAAGAGGACATTGAAGCAGAACCAGAGCTTGTGAGGATATTTTTTAGAGCAGGAAATTGCTCAGTGATCATCTTTAGCTTCCACACAAAAGAAAAGTTGAAAGATTGGAGAAAATGTTCCTCACATCACCATCACCATCACCACCACCGCCACCGCCACCACCACCACCACCACCACCACTACCATCACCATCACCATCATTATCTCATAGTGATAGCTGCTTTAAAAATGAGAATGTGTGTAGAATTTCACAGCTCAGTAAACACTTATTACAAAAACCATTTTTCATTCAGGCATTAGGACACAGTGGTCTAAGAGTGCAGGGTGATAGTGGAAAGGGAAGCCCTTGGTCCTGCCAAGACTGAACACCGAGTGAACGTAATTGTTGGGGGGAGGGCGGTAATGGGGGGAGGATGGGGAGGGGAACACCATATAGCAGGGGAGGGGGAGAAGTTAGGGGGATGTTTGCCTGGAAACCGGGAAAGGGAATAACATTCGAAATGTAAATAAGAAATACTCAAGTTAATATAAATAAATAAATAAATAAATAAATAAATAAATAAATAAATAAATAAATAAATAAATAAAAGAGTGCAGGGTGATGTGAATTGCCTTGTGGTCTAGAACGATAATGGTATATGCCAGGCTCACAGGGCCTCTCTGATCCTCCCCTATATCCCAACTTCTGAGCTCACTTTCTAAGTGGGTATAAAACAGCACACCTGCTTCCTACACGCGAACTCCCTGAATCACTTAAATGTGTCCTCCTCGCTTTTGTCTACTTCAGACCTTCCAGTCTATATGAGACAGGTGCAAAACACACGTCTATCCAAGTGTATATTCCTATGTGTATGTTCATGTGTGTGATGTGTGTGCCTGTGTAAAATGAAGATTCTGATTCAAAGTCTGAGGTGGGCTCTGATGTTTTCTTCTTCTTTCGTCTTGTTTTATTTCTAATTGATATTTGACATTTGTAATTACAGGGGAATCATGAGATCTTTAACTCCAGGGAGGACCAGCCATGCATCCAGAAAGCAGCCTCTCTTCCACTGAAATTATTTAAAGAGCTTGTGAATTCCAAGTCCACTCCCACAACTGGACTGACGTACATACTCTGGGTGGGGAAGAGGCTGATATAGAGTCCTAGTGAGTGCAGCCTTGGAGAGCCAGGAGGCTCTGCATCTGGTCACTCTGCCCAACTTTTTCCAAAATGCAAATCAAATTTCCAAGTTGTCCAAATACCCACCAGGAATTCCATGGAATTCTCTAACCAGATGCTTTTCTTCTAGCAGCACCCTTGACCCTACTCCCTCCCATAGCTTGGCAGGCTACATTTTTTGGGAATGTGAAATTTACATTGCATATGCCTCACCCTGAAAGGAAGGGATAATGTACAGCAGTCTGATTCAAACAGTCCAAAGGTAGAGATTCCCAAGCACCTATGGGTGGCTGAGTCGGTATGATGACCACAGCCAAACTTCGGCTGGGCATTAGCAGATGTCACAGAGTCAACTCACAGGTGGAAAATTTGGGAAAACAGCATCTGTACAGACTACACCCTGAGCCATTTTCTAAATGCAATGTAATAACTGTTTACAGACTATTTTTATAATATTAAGTGTTAGACTTCATCTATGAGTGATAAAGAGGCATATTGGATCATATACACAGATTACATGTGAACACTATTCTATTTAGAATACAGACTTGGGTATGGAGAGATGGCTCAGCAGTCCACACTTCCAAAGGACTTCAAATTCCAGCACCCACCTGGCAGTTCATAACTGCCTGTAATTCCAATTCCACAGGACTTGCAACCCTCACACAGACATGCATGATAGCAGAACACCAAAGTAAATATAACTTGAAAAATAATTAAGTAAAATATAATAAAATACAAACTTAAGCATCCTCAGCTCTCTGCTCCCAGGACCTAGACAATTCCCCGAAGATACCGAGAAATAGCTGTTTTACCCTATAGCATAAAATATTCTCTCATCTTAAGTAATTAATGCATGGCATGGCAGTACCCTCCTTCAACCTCAGAATTTATCAAACAGGCATAAATTTGAGGCCATCCTCATCTACATAGTGAAAAAGACCAAAACAAAAACCCAGCAGAATCACAGATGGCCTAGCTCTGCTCTCCCTTCTTCCTCTTTTAAGGTCCATGCCAGATGAGGATATTGCTGCAGTCATTCAAGTGCAAAACTGTCCCTTCCAGAGCCAGTCAATTCAGAAACCTCTAGGGTAACCCTTCTCTACACTCCCTAATGAAAACTGTGGAAACTATGAGCAATCCAACACTACCAGTGAAGCCAGCGCACATCTAGATCCTAAAGATGTTGCCATCTTTCAGATGCTTGGAGGAGTAGGTAATATTGTTCATTCAGATCATGCAGGTGTACCACAATACCACTGCATTTTATTGTATTTTCCACTGACAGGAATTGGATGTGGTGAATATAACAATTCACTTGTCAAAGAACCACTAGCAAAGGTGGCCTGTGCTTATGGTGTGCGGAAGGAAAAACAATAGAAACTATCTCAGAAGTCTTGTTATTGGTGGGAGTTTAAAGTGAGAAGTTAGAACACCAGGCAAGTGTTTCAGGTTTTACACCAAATGTATATCCTGTGTGTGTGTTAATGTTTGCATGTGTGTGAGTATGCCTCTGTGTGAATGGTCCTGAGTGTGTGCTAGTGCATGTGTTTAAGTATTCCTGTGTGTGAATGTGGGTGAATGAGCACATGTTTAAGTGTACATGGGTGTATGGATATACATGTATGTGTACATGTGTGTGAGTGTACATTTATATGGGTGTGTGAATATAAATGTGTGTGAGAAAGACGTGTGTGAATATATGTGTATATGTATGAGTCTTAGAGTACATGCCCATTAACATGAATACTCAAGAGATGAAAATTAGTTCCCTGCCCTTATTTAGGGAGCAGTCTATACACTGAGGACCACTTGGGTTGTTCTTTCAATATCTTTAATTTTAAAATACACATTGAAAACAAGAGGAAAATCACTATTAACTTAATGATGCTTTGTGATATTTTACATTTTATTAAACTGGAGATTTGTGGACACCTGAGGAGTCTTACATAAGAAAGGAAGACTTTTACTATTGATAACATTGCTGTGCTGGCCAAAAGGCCTCTCAGACTGGACACTGGTGCCTCTGGCGAATGTCACGGGCCCTGAGGATTGATTAAGTGGCTGTAGGTCTCACACGCCATCTGACTGGACTGCCTATACAGAAGTCATTTCAAATAGAACGTTATGGCCTCAGGCAAAATCGAAGGATGAGAGACCAAGACCTCTTGGAAAATTAAAACTCTTTAAAAAGACAAAGGCTGAACACTATACTCTCATTGCTAAATGTCCCTAATCCCCAGGCAAACAACAAAATATTCTCAATCTCTGTAAAACTCAGGGTTTGCCACTAAAATACATTGCCCATTAAACTCATCTGATGAAATACAGAGGCTGATTCTGATCTTATTGTAGAAAACAAGGGGAGACTCGGGAGATAGGGTTTTGGCATTAATGAATAAAGATCAACCCTGTGTAACAGTTCAATTTATTTTTAAATTTTCATATGCTGGTTCTTCCACATCACTATTAGTTACACACACACACACACACACACACACACACACACACACACACACACACGAGAATAAGACACAGTCTGCAGGGCAGCTTTTCACTGTAGCACAGAACATGGCATTATTCTTTTTGGAGGATGTCAAGCTATGTTTATTTTTATGATGACAAAACTGCTCTTGGGAAAGTCACAGGTATCAAGGGAAATGTTGCCAGGGGGCATGTGAATTATACATTCAGAATGTCAGCAGCATTCTTTAGGAGCTGTAACAACAGTCTGGCCTCTTCCAGAATGGCCAGAGCCAACATAGAATCTCTTCTAAATCCACTGGAAATGCTGGCTCAGAGAAGACTTTTTCAGCGGAAGGTGAGTTAAAGTTAGAAATAAATATAATTTCAACAGAAGGTGCACACCTTTAATCTCAGCAGTCAAGAGGCTCATGAGCTTGACCATCCTAGGCTGGGCAATAACCAGAGCTCATAGCAAAATGAACAAATGAAAATAAAGACATTCAGGGCTACACTACCAGATATTCTGCGTGAAAGTTAATTGATTTCTCCATTCACATCAGAAATTCTTGCAGAATCAGAGGCGGAGGTCCAGGAATGAGGAAATGCTTGTAGACTGGACTCTCAGGCTGAAGAGCCAGTGTGTTGCTCTCATGCCCATGGTGCCAATGGATTCTAAGAAAGCCCACTGAGCTCCAGTCTGGCCATGCTCAACCT